>NW_010365805.1:130075-185556 GCF_000414095.1 Morus notabilis
GTTCAGCAGAAGTGCGCACGCGGCCTGTGTTTCAGGTGTGATGAAAAATTTAACCCTGGGCACCGCTGCAAGCTCCGACAATTACAGGTGCTACTCGCCGCGGAAGAAGAGCCGGGACGAGAGGAGGGTTGCCGAGAGGAGGGGGAGACGACGACAGAGGAGGAGGACGAGGCCACAGAGGAAACGGCAGCCCTGTCCTTAAACTCGATCCGGGGATTCACGACGGCAAAAACTATGAAACTACAGGGGGCAATCGGCGAGCAGGAGGTCATCGTGTTGGTAGACAGCGGGGCATCTCAAAGTTTCATTTCGGCCCATCTAGTCCAGGAACTTGCTATTCCCACAGATTTAACAGTCCAGCACAAAATCCAGGTAGGGAATAGGATGAGTTTCCAGCAGAATGGGGTCTGCCGAGGGGTTCGAGTACTCGTCCAAGGCCTGTGGGTCAACGAGGATTTTTTCCCGTTTGAGTTAGGTAGCGGACTTGGTATTGGGGGTGACATGGCTCAAAACGCTGGGAGAAGTACGGGCAGACTGGGCAAAGTTCACGATGAAGTTTCAGAGAGATGGGAAATGGGTCAGTTGAACTGGGGACCCGTCCTTGAGCTGCTCCCCAGTGAGTTTCCGTTCCTTGACTCGCTCGTGGAGTCCTGGAGAACTGGGAGTACTGCTGGAACTCTGTTCAGTAGAGGCTGGAACGCCAGAACTGGCAACACCGGCGTTGACCGCGGAATGCGAAAACCTCATCCACAAATTCAATGGGGTTTTTGATACACCCAAGGGACTGCCCCCGCAACGAACCAGGGAGCACAAGATCATCTTGCAAGGAGGTGCCTCACCCCCGAACATCCGGCCATAGAGGTACCCTCACATACAGAAAACTGAAATAGAAAGGCAAGTCTCGGATATGTTGATGTCATGCATTATCATGCCGAGCTGTAGCCCGTATTCCAATCCCGTTCTGCTTGTTAAAAAGAAGGACGGCAGCTGGCGATTCTGCGTTGACTACCGAGCATTGACTCAGTTGACGGTACCCGACAAATTTCCAATTCCCGTCATCGACGAACTACTGGACGAGCTACATGGAGCCACCGTGTTCTCCAAGCTAGACCTGACCGCGGGCTACCACCAAATCAGAGTTCGGGAGAGTGATGTCGAGAAAACTGCATTCCGAACTCACGAGGGACACTACGAATTCCTTGTCATGCCTTTCGGCTTGACCAACGCCCCTGCCACATTCCAATCATTGATGAATGCGGTATTTCGCCCTTACCTCCGTAAATTTGTTTTGGTTGTTTTTTATGACATTCTTGTGTACAGCCCTACGCGAGAGGCCCATTACGAACATTTGCGACAAGTGTTGGCAATCTTGCAACAGGAGAAACTTGTAGCCAATTACAGGAAATGCAGTTTTGGTAGGGAACGGATTGAATATCTGGGCCACGTGATTTTTGCAGGGTGGGTGTCCGCTGATTCCACCAAAGTCGAGGCCATGCTCTTATGGCCGACCCCACGGAACATCCGTGAACTCCGTGGGTTCCTAGGCCTCACTGGATACTACAGGAGATTCGTGCAGGGGCACGGGTCTATAGCTAGGCCACTTACCGAACTACTTAAAAGGGGACGTTTCAATGGTCCGACCCTGCCGAAGTGGCCTTCCGCCAACTGAAGAAAGCAATGACAGAATTACCGGTGCTTGCAATGCCGGATTTCACCAAGCCGTTCGTCCTCGAGACGGACGCGTCCGAAAAAGGAGTTGGGGCCGTACTCATGCAAGACGGGAGGCCAATTGCTTATTTCAGCAAGGCCCTATCGGCTAGCTCGAGGTTGGCCTCGGTGTATGAGCGTGAGCTCCTCGCCATAGTGCTCGCAGTGCAGAAATGGCGCCACTATCTCCTGGACAGGCATTTCGTGGTGCGGTCAGACCAGCAGAGTCTGCGCCATCTACTGGAGCAGCGCGTCCTTCCACCAGGGCACCTCCGGCTGATAGTCAAACTATTAGGGTACGACTTTGAGGTGCAATATAAGCAGGGCGCCTCCAACAAGGTGGCCGATGCGTTATCGCGGCGAGGGCCCGAAAACTCTGCCACCTTCTCGGTTTTTTCTGTCCAAAGCCAGTTTGACTCCGCGGCTCTCATCAAGGAACAGCACGCCGATTCCGAGTGCAGGGAGAGTTTCATGAGGTTCTGCCAAGATCAACCACTCAAGGATGGGTACGACATCCGCCAGGGCCTCTTGTTTTTCCGAGGCCGGGTTGTGATCCCGCCCACTTCTCCTTGGGTCTCACGTATCCTACACGATTTCCACAACTCCGTTATGGGCGGCCACTTAGGCTTTTTACGCACTTACAAGCGGATTTCAGCCGTATTCTTTTGGAAGGGGATGAAGAAGAGTATCAAGGACTATGTTGCCCAATGCTCCACCTGCCAGCACGCCAAGACAGAAGCGGTCTCACCCGCTGGATTATTACAGCCGCTGCCCATTCCGCACCAAATTTGGGAAGACATATCAATGGATTTCATCGGCGAACTTCCCAAATCCAAAGGTATGGACACCATTTTTGTGGTAGTCGATAGACTTTCCAAGTACGCCCATTTTTGTCCACTGTCACATCCTTATTCAGCCACACAAGTCGCTGCCCTGTTCATCCGGGACATTGTGCGACTCCATGGTTTCCCACGCTCCATTGTAAGCGATAGAGACTCCGTTTTCATGAGCCTCTTCTGGCGGGAACTGTTTAAATTACAGGGTACTAAGTTGCATCCCAGCACCGCTTACCACCCTCTGACCGATGGACAGACTGAGGTCACTAATCGGTGCTTGGAAACATATCTCCGATGTTTTGCTTGTGACAAGCCGCGACAGTGGCTCTCTTTCTTACCATGGGCAGAATACTGGTTTAATACAACGTATAATGCATCTATTAAACGCTCCCCCTTCCAAGTAGTGTATGGGCGTGACCCTCCTGCACTCTACCGTTTCATAGATGGAACAGCAGCAGTCAACACGGTTGAAGAGCAGTTGCAGCACCGCAACCAAATGCTGGACACCCTTAAACATCACCTCCTACTAGCCCAGCAACGCATGAAGAAATTCGCCGACAAACACCGTCGAGAGGTCCAATTCTCCCCTGGAGACTTAGTGTTGCTCAAACTACGGCCCTACTTCATGAAATCCTTGGCCCGGAAGATCAATGAGCCCCCGATTTTATGGGCCATTTCCAGTCCTTACGCGCGTGGGACAGGTCGCTTGCCACCTTGATTTGCCGGCTACCGCCAAGATACACCCTATATTCCATGTGTCCCAATTGAAGGCTTTCAACAGTAACTCGGAGCAGGGGCAACCCCTGCCGGAACAGTTTACTGGAGACTTGGAACTCATCGTGCAACCGGCTGCAGTCTTGGATGCGCGCACCATCAGCGCTGGGGGGTGTCAGGTGCCCGAGGTTTTGATACATTGGGCAGGGTTTACCAGCATGGGATGCTACCTGGGAGCCACTGTCCACCATTGCAGAGCAATTCCCTGATTTCAACCTTGGGGACAAGGTTGCTCTTCAGGAGGGGGGTAATGTTAGGCATCCACCCCTTAGGTTTGGTTATGCCAGGAAAAGAAAGAAGGATGGCCAGGCCCAGGGAAGGAAGGAGCAAGGGTAGTTCCGGGATTGGACTTGAATTAGCTGGAGGGAAGTTTGTTACAAGAAGGTTTTGGACGGGTGAGGATCCCGAGAGTTTGTTAGGGGAAGAGAGTCGAATAAATAAGGGAGGGCTGGAGAGGGAGAGGGCATTGAGAATTTGTGTGAGAACTTAGTCTGTGGAGGTTAGGAGGAGTCCTCGAACTCACCTCCATCTTAATTTCTCAGTTGTAATTTGTTTCCTGCAATTTGGTTTTTACCTTGATTAATACAAGAAACCAGACCACTTTTCTAGTTGAGTTCTTCACTATTTCATCATAATTTCTACTAAATTGTTGGGTTCCTAACAAGGCTGTGCCTAGGAAAGCTCCTAAGATCTATTCTATTGTTTGGAGGGCTCCTCCGCCAGCTTGGATTAAAGTTAACACGGATGGAACTGCTAAGAGGAATGGTTTAACTGGGGGAGGTGCGATCTTACAGAACTGTAGAGGTTTCTTCTTAGGAACTTTCAGTGTTTTCTTTGGACAGTGCCTTGCTATAGAAGTTGAGATGTGGATTATTATTATAGCCATTAGGTTGGCTTAGAGTAAAGGGTGGAGGCGTATTTGGTTAGAAAGTAATTCTGCTTGTGCAGTTCATCTTTTTCGGAGTGCCAGTCCACAATTCTGTGGTCTCTTCAAAATGCTTGGATGGATGCTATTGATAAGGCTAGCTCTATGGATTTTGTTATTTCTCATTCTTTTAGAGAGGCTAATACTATTGCTGATTGTTTGGCTAGTTTTGGTGTAGTTTCTGGTTGTTACACTTGGTGGCATAACGTTCCAAGTTTTGTTCTTAGAGAGTTTAGTTTGAATGCTTCTGATTTTATAATTTATAGATTTATAATATATAGGTTCAAGGCTTGATGTTTTGTTTTTCTTTTCCTTGTTTTTTTTTTTAGCCTCTCTATTTCTTATGTATTTGAAAACTTTTAATAAATTTTTACTCGTTGAGGTTTTCTTTAAAAAAAAAACTCTCTTAACTTTTTTTCTTGGCAATTCACTCCTTAAACTTTGAAATTTGTTGCAATGTTGCTCAAATTGAAAACAAAGTTAAAAATTTAGATTGTATCTTTCACATGAATGTTTAATAAGGGTACTTGATGTCTTTTTGCATCAAATTGACCCTCATATACGCATCACGAGCGAAATTTTTTTTGAAATTGAGAGTTAACCGTTTTGAAGGACAAATTCAGAGTCTTCCAATTTCAAAAAAAAATTCATTCATGAAGTGTATAAAGGGTTCAATTCAATATAAAAAGACTAGAATTATCATTATTAAACACTCATATAGAAAATACCGTCTAAATTTTTAACTTCATTTTCAATTTGACTAACAATGCAAGAAATTTTAAAGTTTACGGGGTGAATTGTCAAGAAAAAAAAGTTAAGAGACTAATTTATTAAACTCGTAAAGTTGAGGGGGTGTCCATGTAAATAAACCTAAAGTAAAAATAAAAAAAAAAGTTATTTATATTTTAAACTTAAAAAATATTAAAATAATCTTTGTTTAATTAAAATAGAAAGTATAGTTGGAGTGATTTACTAAAAAGTTGCTACTAAAATAGTTTTCTAGTCATTTTAGCTAGAATTTAGCTAAAATTTAAAGAGTTAATATGATCTTAGATCTCAACTTTGGCTTCCTAAAGTTAAAAACAACTTTCGGAGGTGTGATTTCAGAAAACCCAGAAGAAAGTTTTAGCTGCTAGAGGCTCTTCCAGGAGAAGCTAAATTGACATGGCTTCTCTTCAAGGAGCTTCCACAAAACATGAGAACAAAAAAAAATCTCATTTAAGGCTTAATAGCTCGTGAAATATATTAGGCGGGCTTTAACTTTTTTTCTTCTACCATGTACAAAACAAAACATCTTCCAAACAAGCCAATAACGCACAACTTTTTCTTTAAGGCACAAAGTCAGTCATGGAAAGCAATCCACTACCTATTACTGAGCAAAGATATCAAGGAAAACTCAACTAAAGAAACATTCACATTGAACAAGAAGCAAAGTGAAAAAGTAATTTATCTGGATAACAAAATTTGAGATGATAAAGAATGTGTTAAAGATCAGTACTCACCGGTAAATATCGGTATAGCTAACAGTATCAGACAAGTGATCGGATAAACCAGCTGCGTGGAGATCCATCCAAGCATCAACATCTATCACAAACTTCTGACCCAGCTTCTTTTCTTCAGATTTAACACCATGAAAACCATGGAACATCAAACCTCTCAATATGAGCTTGTCTCCCCTCAATATTGCATCACCTTCCATAATATCTCCTGATTATAGAAAAAAACATGATAATATATGTATGTATGTGTGTATGTTTTTATATAAAGAAGGGGTAAATATTGAATTCCTCAAAATAAAATGAAATACTTGCATCCCGAATTTTAGAGTCATTTCTATTTTACTCTCTCAAATTTAAAGATTCTCACTTTATTCTCCGAATTTTAAAGCAGTCTCACTCAATCCTCTCAGTTAGAATTTCCATTAAAAACAAACGGAAAAACAAGAGGCTAAGTTGCAGTCATATAATCTTTTTTTCATTGTTTTAACGAAAATTCTAACAAAAAGGATTAAGTGGGAGACAGACGGGGAGTTCTTAAAGTTTTCAGACAAAAACTCAATTGGTTAAACTGTTCTTAAACCTCAAGGTTTCAGAAAACACATTTCCTATTTCACAGAAAATCATCACAAAACTCATTTGAAATGGCATATCTGAACCCAACAAAATTCATAGACCCAGTTCACAGTTGTTATTCAAATGACGAAAAACTTGTTTAGAAAGAATAATCAGTAAAATATCCCTACATATATGCTACCACTAAGTCTTAATTAAATCTAATAGAGAAAGATGATGCTTGAATTTATAAGTTAATTTTCCAAGTAAAAACAGTAATCCCAAAGCAGCTTCGGACATCCAAGAGTGTGCAAAACGACACAGTTTAAGGGCGAAGGAAAAGCTGGAATTGTGAGAGAGAGAGAGAGAGAGAGAGAGAGAGAGAGAGAGAGAGAACTCACCAGAACTCAACAGTCCTTTTTCGGCTGCTTGTCGTTGTTCTCTGTTGTACGAGGGGAATAAATGATATCTTAAATTCTTGTTTGTCTAAAGTCTAAAGTGACATAAAAACCCTTATAGAGAAAATTAGAAAAAAATAATAATTTTAAATAAATAGATAAATAAGGATTATAACCATTTGTAAAAAGATGTAATTGATAGATTAGATTTTACTGTGAAGTAAGAAGATGTACATGATTTCTAAACATTCACTTGCTTTAAGAAAACGAGTAGATGCGGGAGAGAAAATGGAATACTTGCATCAATATTGATATTTGCAGTCCAGATGGTCTTTGGAATTTTATGATATTTGTTTCATCTGGACAACAAGAACGTTGTAATGGATCGGCACATCCCCATGATACGCCCATGTCCTGCAGTGATAATCAAGCCACACACACTCGTTTCATCTGGCACTAGACTATGATTATGCCAAACTAATGAAAATCACTAATCTTTTGAAACATCTGATGCCACTTTTCATGATGAATAAATGGCAAATCATGCCAGTCGCCAAATACCAAAACCAAACTCGTCCTCAGAGTCAAAGCATAATTTAAAGGGAGAAAAACTGGCTTCTTTTACGGTGCAACTCCAATTGTGACCCACCTCCAATTGTGACTCACCGGTAGAACTAGTGTTTTTACTATTAAATTAAGTTTTCAATAATAGATATGCAACCTAAACAGTTCTGTGTGACGCTGTAAAATTTAATACGAACATACCCAAATCTGATGTTAGTTTAACTAACGGTTAAAAATACTTGCTGCACCGGTAGGTCACAATTGGGGGTTACACCGTAATTCCAAGAAAAACTACACGACAATATATGGAGAAAAACTTCAAAGAATGACAGTATGTTTTCCCCCTAGAACATTATGGAGAAAAGCTTCAAAGAATGAAAATATATGATTAAAATTTCAGATTCAGAATGAACCATTTAAGAGTTATATCCTTGTCATCATTGACAAAACAAAGATGTTTGGTGTGGTCCAAAAAGACAACACTGTATGTACAACTCGGGTCAGTAGCAAAAAAAAAAGAGTCAGGGGTCAACAAACCCAAATGAAAAAATGAAATGGTAATTCAAATCCCTTTCTCTGTTAAAAGACTAAGCACCCTTTTAAATCTCTCTCTCTCTCTCTCTCTCTCTCTCAAGACTATGCACATGTAACACAGAAGGTGGTGGGAAAAATTGTCCTTCACTGGCGCCCTTTTAGAGCTGCACAGAACTGATATTTCTATCTTTTCTTGTAATCTCCCCAATTCCAAGCTGCGGGTGAAAATTATGCTGCTCCTCGAGATAAAAAAAAGCCTCATGGAAGACTTCAGAAAAGAAGATCAAGGAAAAGAATTCAGAGTAATATTGGCATGCTACCTCCAAATGGTTGCTATAGCTATATAACTATGTTAGTTTAAGCATCTGGCACTCTTCTGTAGAAAAGAACATAAGCAGCAGAAGTCTTGATACTCTCCTCAGTTACATAATGGACCTTGTCGTCATCGAACTCATACCACTTGCCGTTGTGCTGCAGACAACGATGATCATTAGAAGCACCAAAGACAAAAAGGTCTTAAGGGATACTAATAAAAAAATCTATGAGCTATAGTATGAGAATATAGCATGCAATCGATAATCTCAACTGTATTAAAACAAATAGATTTTCCTTTTTGTTTTCTAATCGTGAATTTAGTCAAAACAAATTCCCCCACTATATGCGATGATGTGGAAAAAATATTAAAGAGCTCACCCCCAGTCTACAATTAGCATGACAAGAAAGGGCATATGACTGATTTACGTGTAATCTTGTCTCCAGGAAAATATAACAGAGAAAATACAGCTAGAATACTGTCTTCAATTACATATATATGTATATTTTTTTTATATCCAGAAATCCAAGTGAAATGGTTATAATTGTAGCAGAAAGAACACTTACACGAACAAATGCAGTATAATGACCACCAAACGTAGACCCGTAGTGATTAATAATTGCATATAGATTATATCGGTTTGGTCGTATATTTTTTTGGATAAAGTAGCTTGAGAAATCCATGTCATCAATTGGAAAATCCACGTAGCTTTCCAGCTTTGACGTTGAAAACTCTGTGTATGAGAACCTCTTCAAATGAATGACTATAATTTCAGGCAATTTCCACAAATCTATCTTTTTGTTAGCTTGCTGATGCTTCTTGCAATCAGGGCAGTACCTGTAATTACATAAACCAAAAAAAAAAAAAAGGAACATGACCAAACCGGACATAAAAAGATTGGAACCGAAGACAATGTTGATACTGCACAAAAACTTTCTTGATAAGGGTTTTGATCATAATACAAACATGCATATACGTATGCGTGTTTATGGATGAGTACGCATGTATTTATGTAACATGTATTAACAGAGGTCAATCTAAGATTCTCCATAAAAAATGTTCTTCAACTTCAAACTTGTGGAGCCACCTTTTATTTTGGTGGATTGGAAGCCATTTAAACACCAGAGTACAAGCAACCAAAACTAACGGGGGACATCGATAAGCTCTCCGTTTGATTAAATAACAGAGGGCTTTTATCACAACCAGATCCTCCAAAAGGAGTAGTTTGACATCAAAGTTGCAGAGAACAATCTGAAGCTGAGCAACTCGATAATCTAATAATTATCCCTCTCCCGCAATTATGAAAACAAGGGGCGAAATATGACAGAAATATGATGCAATGTGCATAAATAAAATTCATAATCCTAGTGTTAGGAAAACTTAAAACGGAATTACAAACTAACCACATGTCTTCCAGTCCTAGAGGTTCCTCCTTCAAGTATTCTTCAAGGCATTTGTACAGGGAAACAGAATCTTGAGGACTCCAAAAGAATGACTGGGTCTTAAAAACCATAGGTAATGAGCTGAGTTGAGAGATATCGTACTTCTTAATCATCTTATCCGACCACAAAACACGGACCTTCAACATCTCGGAAAACTGTGGGATTAACACTGGCTCATTCATTTCAATCAGCTTATCCACTAATTCTCCCTGGAAATAAAATCGGAAGTCTATATCCAAATCTTCATCATCCCCTGATTCACTGTCTGACTCCGGCCAACCACTCCAATTTGTATGACTGGTTGCGTCATCTATTTCACCATCTTCATTAGCATTATCAACAAAATCATTTGATACATGTGCAATGGAAATCGAAAATGGATTCAGTAATCTCATATAGTGTTTATGAAGATCAAATCCACAATGAAGATCAGACAACCTTGCTAGAAACGGTATGCCAAATGTCGTAGGATCAGATCTTGTCGCTCCAAAATTAAACTGCCTAAATCCACCGTCACATGCATATTAGAATATCAGTAACATACACATGAAAGGAATAACACCAAAACAAAATATAAGAGTAATGCAGATGCTGAATGATGACTAAAAATTATTTTCAAGAAATTGTGATGAAGCTGACAAAATCTAAAATCATGCCACGGTTTTTGTTTTGATTACAAATCTCAAACCTATGCGCTTTATTTCATCTTTTTTTTTTTTTGCTTCTCAAGCATGAAACATCAATTAAATTCACTCAGGAACAAATTTAGAATGTTATCAAGCTTTATAGCTTTCATATCTACGAGCATCAGGCATCAAAGTCTAAAGTGTACCATCTCTCAAGAAAAATTGTGTTTCCAGTTTCCTTAAGATAAGAGTCTCATTTCTACTACAAGTAAAAGCATAATGCAAATTACAAGGGAAAAAAGGAAGGGCAATATATTAGGCTTACTTTTCTATGCGTTGGTGTATGAATTCAACCAAAGGGAACACACCACTTCCCTTTGGTAACCGATAAGCCACCAGGCAGTCCTCATTTCTGATCAAGGATAATGAATCATTCAGATCCTCCAAAATACGAAAAATTCGAGTCTTGTATATCTACAAAAATGCAAGGAGGATTGGGTCATGACCTTCAACATAAAGGTCAGCATTGATAATCTCTTATTTATTAGTTCCACGGGAGTAAAAGGAGTAACAGACGCAGTGATGGTTATATGTCATATGTGTGAGACACCGACGGCACAAAGGCAGCCAAAAGAGTCATGGTATCTGCATCTTCTTTTCCAGATAGGAATGCTTCCCTCTTATAGGGTCCCAGAAGCAGCCATGATATGTAATGGATATATTCAAAATATATTTTTATATATAATGGAAAATAAAAAATGAAGCAGCTATAATGACATACCTCAGCCACCAAAAGGGTTTCATCATCGTTCAGAAAACAAGCAACACCCAGAGCATCAATGAGATCCTTTAATCTCCCATTCTTAGGCACTGTTATTGTAAAAGTAGATGGTGGTGACGTCCCATCTGTGCTCAAGACCGTCAATGTCATGGTTCGCATTGTTGTTGAAGGTAACGGCAAGGAAAGGTACACAAATGGGTCAAATGCAACAGAGACCCTCTTGCAAATAGAGCAAACTACTGCTGATCGGTATTGGCCCTGCAATTAAAAAAGGTACAAAAGAAAATTACAAAATTCAGTTCAACGCGTAAAAGGGCACGTCAGCCCCTCGTAAGTTAACATTGGTAAAGCTATTTTCCAATTAGAAAACAGAAGTTCAACAATCATTTAAAAGGATTTCTGAGGACAGCACAGAACCCATGCAAAAGTAAGAATGCATAAATACAGAGCTTCTACTCTATCAAGGAAAATTATAAATCATTTGCTCTCACATGGAACAAATCAACAATGATGGAGTCATTTTGAGCAAGATGATTCTTCCAATAGTCTCTTGCTACTTCTTCATCAGGGCAGCCTGCTGTATCTTCAGCTTTAGTAGCCAGCTTGCACTTCACACGATTTAGATCTTCATGGAGACCGTCCAACAGAAATGAAAGAAATTCCTAAATTACAAGAACCACACAACTCAAATTAACCCCAAACAGAAACCAAAAGGAAAGAAACTCCAACAATACACATAACTTTTGCGGCAACTACACAAACCTGGGAATCATGTTGATTATAGCCACTAAACTGAGGTGCAAAATTAGCAATCTTTTGCTTGAACATTCTTGGAGCCACAGGGCTCATTCCTGGGGCCCATAACGTCCTTAATAGCTCTCCAAATGCTATAGCAAGATCTCCCTAAAATACAGGTGAACTATAAACATAAGAAAGTTTTAAGAATAAGAAACACTAAATACATCACCCACATTATAATACATACTTTCACCCCCAAAGGGTTATCACTATTTATCTCCTTGCAATAGTCTCCCAAAAAATAATAAACAAGCTCTGGAGTATGCACCAAGCATTGAATGGCACTGTTCATAAAACACGTATTCCCAAGATTCTGCAATCCAATCAAGCCCAAGGAACCAGCTCCTCTGTAGCTACAAATATGTTGCGAGGAATTTGGTCGAGTCAAAGAAAAGTTTAGTTCGTCAGTGCTCCCATTCATCCTAACAAGACCATCGCAACTACCTCTGTCATTGGAATCAGTTTCTGCCATTTCCTCACCCCTATTATCACGATCCTTATAGGTATCTGTAAATCCATGCACTTGCAATTGAAGGAAATACTGCATCAACAACATAAAACGCATAATATAAGCATATAAAAGACAAAAGGCAGAATTTGACATCCGAAGAGCTAAATTAACTTGAAAAAAGAACTTTTGAGTCCACAGTAGCGTGAAAATAACGTACCCATGAAGATGCTTTCGGAGCCGTAAAGATTTAGGTTTAAACCATCAGTATACATAACAACTTACTCAATTTTCTAGCTGGTACCTTTTTGGAATCATGACAATAAGTTCATAACTTATATTCTAGAATAAGTACAAGATTGTCCACTTTTTTGAACTGTTTCACATTCAAATTCATGATTACCCAAGTTCAAAATCTTTAAAAAGTTATAAAAAAATTTATTTAAAAAAAAAAAAAAGAACAGGTCTCAAACTGCTGACCTCTCTGCTCGGCTGTCTAGGAGAATCATTAGGGTAACTCAAACCTTCATTCATTACAATTTTGTTTAGCTTCCCTGAGAAGTCCCAAATGTGCAACTGTCAAAATCAATTTATAAATGAGTGAAGAATGTCATACCAAAAGAATTGCAAACGGCTGAATGACAGCTTACTCACCGGCTTAGAGTCAGAATTAAAAATACTACATGCTCTCTTATAAGAATCAATCGCATTGTCCTGAAAAATGCAAATTTAAATCAGCAAACAGAAGTTAAACTGATAATCACCATATGTTTTATGAATAATCAGAAAAAAATGCAAAAAATATCATTACTTTCCACCACTCTACCATGCAACTACTTAATTTCCACTTAAAGAGCTTTTCCTAACTTGATGTGCAGACTCAAAACCATAGAAATGATATCGTTCTTCCTTTTCACGGTTAGAGCAATATTGTTCACATCATATAGGTAGGAAGCATTGTAAGGTGAATAATCATTTGCTTGATGACAATACTAACCTGTTCGTGTATCTTCACAACCAATGAATTCGTTTCGGATGAAACAAAAAGCTTAATTTGTAAAGGAAACACATTCTGTGAAAAATCTTCAGTAGTAGAGGTCACAAATCCCATTCTACCTGCTTCTAAATCCCCATGCCTACAAAAAAGTGGTCCAATGCAATCAATACCCAATATTGTCAAAACCACCAACTCCTCAAAAAATCATCTGAAAAGTAACAGAACATAAATCTTATCCAAACATGGCGTGTTTACTAACCAATAATTCAATTTCGGGAAAAGAAATTGATAAATGACGTGGTTCCCACCTGCAAATGAGGAATTAAGACCCCGTTCATTTCACCGATTCGAGTTTAGAATTCGAGTTTTGCTACAGTAAAAAGCTCTCAAAAACAGTCACATTTAACCTTTTTTTACTACAGTAAAAGGCTCTCACATAAAGTCACATCTCAACTCGAATAAGCGAACTAAACGGGCCTTAAGTTCCTTGATGAGGGGCAACTTATATCACAACTCCTATCGACGCAATGTGATTCCTTCTACTAAAACATAAGAACTAACTAACCTATTTACCAAATGTGCCCTTAGTTTAATTTAATTATCTACTCAACAAAGGTACTTTTGCACCTAAGACCGTGTGGGGTGATGGGCCCCCTAGACCTCCACTACATTTCACTTACGCTAGGAGAAGGCCCAAAGTTAATCAGGGTGAGGTGGCAGTAGAAGGTGTTACGAAGAATGGTGAGGTGGAGGCTGACATGGAAGGAGCAAACAGCATGGTAGAAAGAGTTGCTGCTGGGAATGCGCAATAGTTCACTCTTCGAGAGAAGCCTCGGGATTAGGGGGAGGAGTTAGAAAACGGTTAGCAAGGAAGAAAGGAATAAAAGGAAGAGGAGGAAGGCTGAGAGGGCACGGAAGTTGTAATTGATTTTGCTTAACAAGCTTTGCTCTAAGGAGTGCAAGGGGTCACTCGAATACCCCCACATCTCTTGTATTTTGTTCATTTCCTTCAGTAAAACTATATGAATTTTGCTTAAGAACCTAATCAATAGATCCAGACTTATCATGGGTCTAGTGGCACCGGGGGATTTGAGTGGGATGGGGTTGGTGGGAAGGTTGCGGGTTCGATCCCGTGTCGTATCAAAGAAAAAAAAAACACAAGGGTACTTTTGTAATCATACTAATTTTATTCCAATTACTTTTAGTTCTTTAGTAAAGAGCGTAGTAGGAATCTAATTCCCTTTGTAACTTAAATGCCTAAAAGATAAGTAAATGCTTTAATTGCATTCCGGAACTTAACGTCGTGGACCTTAATTCCTCTTTTCTTGGAATTTATTTCCTATTCTTTCATTTCCTGATTAGCAAACGTGAAGAGGGAAATAAAACAGGAAGAAACGAAAGATGTATAACAAAGGTGAGAAAAATGGAGAGATTATAAGTGGGTTTACTAATACTTGGGGTGTTGGAAGGATTTGAAATCTCTTATTCAATCAATTCCCTTAACCAATATCCCAGAATCCTTCTACTAACCTGTTCGTTTCGTTGGTTTGAATTGAGAATTTGAGTTAAAAAGTGAATTTATATGAGAGAAAATACTATAGCAAAAAAGTTGAATTTAAATTTTTGTAGAAAAACACCATAGCAAAAAGTTTAAGTTGTGATTAGAATTGTGAAACCAACCGGGACTAAGTCCTACAACAACCTCTAAACGCCAACCTCAACCAGCTACAACTGCCCGTAAAGCCACATTTTACCATATGCAAACTTGGAACACACGTAAAGATCAACTCTTCACAATTTAAGGTTTCATAGAAGGCAAAAAAGACACCAAATTCAATCAAAAAACGGTACAACACAGAATAAAATGTCCCTTACCTTATAAGGGCACGAACCCACAATGGTTCTGTAACCAAAGCGTACTCACTACCAGAAAACGTTTCTTCTTGAGCACAATCGCCATTCCTATAGTCCTCTATCTTCCTCAAATTCATTACAATTTCCGAGTCGTCGTCGTTGTCAAACGACACGTCGTATGAAACGCCTTCAACAGAATCAGCAGGCCTTTGTACCTCCTTCCACCACCTGAAGAAAACGCAGAACAAATCTCGTCGTTATTGGCCCCAAATTCTCGTTTGCTTGACGATAAAACGAAAACCAAAACTAAAAACCTTTTACTCAAATTTCTTCGATAAAGACGACCAAAAAAAAAAAAAAAGCTTTTTCTCTTAGGTTCTTGAAATTCAAAATTACTCGTTACTTTAAAACCCTAGAAAATACGAAAGAAGCAACAAAAAACACTCTTTTCCCCAACTGTCAACTCCATTTTCCTTCCCTTTCGCTCTTCATTTTCTCATCAACCAAACAATAACGAGCGAGGAGTGACCGTACCCGTGAGGAACCAAGTAGACCTTCTCGTCGTCGGGTTTCGGGTCCGGCTCGGGCTCGCCGTTGGCGTCGTTGTCGAGGAGCCGAGGGCGCTGGGAGCGGAAGTTGGAGCGCTCGAATTCCAAGAAATCGAGGTCCTCGGAGTAGTAGGGGTCCATGGAGAAGAGAGCGAGGGCTTTGGCAGCGACGGCGCGGGCGAGGGACTTGCAGAGGTCGGCGAGGTTTAGAGAGAGAAAGCGGGCCTTGTGGAGGAGAGAGAAGCAACGGAGCTTGTCGGAGAAACGGGTCATAGGCTCATGGCCCTACTATTCCACCCGTCGCCATTGGAGTGGATAGTACTATTGTTGTTTTCGATTATTACAAACAACAAACGACTCTCGATCACTATCTCTCTCTCTGACTTCCTTTTGTCCTGTTTGTTTGCCGAGAAAGAAAAAGAAAATAAATGGTTTTTTTGGTCTTCTTTTTTTAGATTATTCCTTCCTTTTTTTTCTACTTTTTTTTCCCCCTTTTTTTTTTTGGCGAGCAGAGGTACTGGAGAGTTCTGGCTGTGCCGAAATGGCACCTCAGCGTGGCTTTTCGTGGTAATTATCCCGGTAATAGGGAATGTGGGCCCCTATTAGGATGCTGTAACGGACCTGGCCCACTATTTCTTAAGATTTTTTGCAGTACGACCCCTAATCTTATTGGTTACTAACAATTAGGCACACATTCAAACTATTTTTTACAATTAACCCTTATAATTCAAAATTTCTGGGCAAAAAAATCTATTTCCTAACACTATGAGGACATTTGTTTTCTATATTCGTCTCTGATTCTGAATCATGATTCATGATTCTCTACAGCATTTTTTCTCACAAAAAATACACGTAAAATGAGAATAATTCTGAATCATAATTCTGAATACATAAACCAAACGTCATCATGTTTGTCAGAGTGGAAAAGGGAGAGGAAAGAAATTGAAAAAAAAAAATTTAGAGAGGAAAAGGAAATCTTATGTTGTTTGGTAAAGATGAAATGAGGATGGAAGTAAGTTGTAAATTCATGGGACCCATCATTTTTTATTCCTTTGAACTTTAGGAAGAAAATAGGAGAGAAAAAATTTAATAAATAAAATAACTATTGTAACATTAAACCATTCACTTTATTTTTATTAGTATAAGGATATTGTTGTAAAATAATCTAAATTTGACATTTTTTTTTCTTTTTTTTTTTCTCTTCTACTAGACAACATAAAGGAAAACTTCATTTCTACCATTTGACTTACTTCACTTAGGTGTTTACTTATCCTTCCTTTCTATTTTCCTTTCTTTCTATTAAACATAGCATAAAACACGGTTAAGTTTTAGACGGGGATTTTAAATAGAAAAATAGTAGGAAATAGGCTAATATGAAAAGTTTAAAAAAGTATATAGGCCATTTTTTAGTTATAAAAATTAATAAGTCATAACTTGTTAAGTTATGGTTCATAACCAGATAAGTTATGGACAAACTTATCAAGTTATGGTTCATAACCTGACAAATTATGGACAAAAATAGTAATTTGGCATATTTATTAACTTATGTAAACTATTGGCCTATTAATTTTAATTCATCTCAAGTCTTGACCTATTTTCCTCTTTCTCCCTTTTAAATTTTTAAATTAGTGAAAGAAAACATATGAGAATGGATTTTGGTTAGTTTTTAACATAATGCCATTATAGAATTTATAATTCATGGTATTAAATCTCGTAAGGAAATTCCATGAAATTTTAGTGAGGTAGACAGCTAGTTGTGTCTCTATGGACGTTGAGAGAAAAAAAAAATAAGAGTAAGTGAATAAAAATAAAAAGATAAATTGAAGGAGGTAGGAGAGAGAAATATTTTAGAATTTCGAGTTTGTAAATTAACTAATTTTGTCCTTTGATGATCGTATAAAGAGCTCATGGAACATTTCGGCTTCGTTCGCTTCGTGGATTCGAGTTTTTAATTTGAATTGAGATGTGATATTTTTTTAGAGTTTTAAACTATAGTAGAAAAAGTTAGACGTGACATTTTTTTAGAGTTTTTAACTGTAAAAACTTAAAACTGAAAACTCAAATTGATAAAATGAACGAGGCCTTCATTATGAATTTATTGTTTGTTATTGATTGAAGTGTAACCACTTATGTAAATGATTAAAATTTGTTGATTTTTTTTAAAGGCAAGTGATTAAAATGCTTTATTAACTGTGAAGAAATCGAAAATTTTATTTATTTTTTAATTACTACACGTCATTAAAAGAACATTTATTTACCTAATTACTATAATACTCATTTTTATCATTTTTATCATTTTCAAGCGTAAAATGTTCTGTTTCTAACCTTTACTAATGGATTTCTTGAATCTTTTTAAGGATTACATTTTGCGATCCTGATAGTGACATTTATTTCTCAATCTCTTCCTCCATACCAATTTAAACCAAACAAGGGATTGATTTTCTTTCTTTAACCTCTTCACTCCGGCCTAACATGTTCAAATATTTACATACACCAAACGGCACATGAGAGGGGCAGAGTATGTAATGTATAAAGACGCATGTATAAAGACGCTCGTATGATGTTAGTGAAATTTTTAAATTTTCAATAACATTCTGGTGAACCTTAAGAATTAATGTGGAATACCTTCAGTATCACGACAAGATACCGTTGGTAGTAAATTAGACTACCATCTCCAGCAAGGTTAAATTAGACTACCATCTCCAGCAAGGTGTCCGCATATAGCTGGCACAATATCGTCGAGCACATATTAGAAATTTTAGGGTATGTTATTTTCACAACTCAAGTCACAATAATTTTTTTATATGAGAAAAAATACTATAGTAAATAAATTAAATTTAAATTTTTATGAGAGAAAACACTATAGCAAAAAAGTTTAAGTTGTGAAAATATTAAGTCTTAGTATTCCAAAACGCATTAGCCTGACTTTTGTTTAACGAGCTGGCAATAACAATTCAAATTTACTCTACATGGCAAATTTATAAGAGTTTAGTTGAAATACAACACGATTTTGTTGAAACATTTTAAGAATAGCAAAACTTACATTATTTAGATATTCATGTATAGACAGCAGTATCCTTTTCCTTTTTCAAGTAAGGCATATCATGTTCATTATAGATCACATCTCGACTATTAATTATTTTAAAATGGGGACTTTCTTGAACACATAGCCTATACCTTTTGACTCCCTCATGGTAGCCTAAAAATATGCATTTTATTGATCTGGGATCTAATTTTCCTTCTCTTTGGTGTACATAGGCTGCACAACCAAAGACCCTAAGGTTGTTTAGGTTTGGTGGTTTCCCAGTCCAACACTCTTCAGGTGTTTTAAGTTTAATAGGCTTACAGGGGCTCCTATTGATTAGATAGCATGCTGTGGTTACAGCTTCCCCCCAGAATTTCTTTCCTAAACCTATTCCAAAGAGCATACACCTAACACGTTCCATTAGAGTTGGATAAGATTGATTTTATAAACATAATGGGTGATTTTAGGTATTTGCGTAATAAAAATGGACAAAAGTGTTATTTTTATAAAATACAGAGGATATTTTGGATATTATGCCACATGTATGAAAAGCCTAAAACTCATTACACACAATTCTATAGAGAGCCAAGTGATCAAAGAATTGGTGGCTTTAAAGGGAACTATCACAAGTTTTAGGCTTGGATTGACATATGCTAATGGAACATAAACTCTTACAGAGAATACCATAATCACATCATCACACTATATTTGGAATACCAATTGGTAACCGATATACCCGCCAATACTTGGTCATAAAACTAGTATCCAACCGAGATACCTGACAGTATCCGGCGAACAACTGCAAGAATTGACGATAGTATTCGCTGGCAGCTACTAACTAACAGTTGATTTCGAAACAATTTTGGATGCGGAAGCGTGTAACTAGTGGATCGTGTATAACAAAAAATTTCATAAAACTTTGATATACTCTATAGATTATATTAATTTATGCACGAATAAATTAATCAAATTAATTTATTTACCTAGCGAACGATTAGGTCGATAAGTTGAATTCTTTGACCCCAAACGTTCCTTGCTCCAAGCAAGTTTAGAACACCTGAATCTTCCTTGTCAATTCCTAGAATCTACGAAGACATGTGTGTGGGCACACCTGAAACAAAATGGAATTCGCAAATAAACACTCAAGTTTTCAAGAACACCAACATATGCACGACGTGAAATTTTTTGGAGAAATTTTCTTTTTCCTCACTCTCTATAATTCAGCCACTATAGTTAGGGAGAGCAAAATGTGTGTTTTCTAATTTTCTGCAATCTCCTATTTATAGAGTAGTAGTGAGACTTCCATAAGAAGTCTAATCTTTATCTCTAAGATAAAGCTTGATAATTATCTCTCACTTTTAATTTGATTTTTGAAACAAAATTTGTCTCTCTCCTTTATGCTCTTGGCCGGCCACCATAGGGAGGAATCCGTGCGGTAGGCGCATATTGTAGGTAAAAAATATGGTAAAATTTTACATTTATCATGTAGTCCAATTTTGACTCAAATTCAAATTCCAATTTGAGTCAAACTTAAATCAATTTGAATTTCAAATTGGACAACTTATCAAATAAGTCAATTGAATAACTTAGAGCGCAAGGAACTGAATCCCAGAGGGATTCACACTGTGTTGGGCGTTCACACTATGTGAACACCTTCACATGTATGTTTCAAATTTTAAATTTAAACTTAAATAATCACAATATTTAATTAATAATCAATTCTCAATTAATTATCCTTGAGCGTTTTATTTTAGAATTCCATAATTCTAAAAGTATCATTTTGCCCCTAGTGTCTTGTAGGATTACAAGGATGACACCGAGACTTATGGATCTATAATTTCGAGCTTCAATAAAATTAATAATTAATTAAACTCTTTATTTAACTAATTAATTCTATTAATTCCAAAAGTTACTCCACTATAAACTTGAAATTGCACTCTCATAATTATAGACATAAATTACTTCTAAACTGTGAAGTGTCCATTTAATATAGTCATTACATATAGATCAATCCTCTATAAATAACTCATAATTAGAGCTAGTTGAAATCCGTTAACCTCTCTAATTACATCTTTATCATTGAGTACTATTGATTCTCTAATTGACAGTGATTCATAAAACAAACTCATGAATCAAAGCTCCCACTATTTCAAGTACAGAATCAACTTTCAAGTGAATTATTTATTTACTTATTTCTCAAGAAGGAATGAATTCCATCTTGTATAATAACATTCTCGGCTACTCACTTCATCATGTCTCTAAAGTACAAGGAATATGATTCAACAACTCGGAATCCGTACTGAGTAAATCAAAAGACATAAATCCATAAATATGAGTCTGCTAATAATTCATGATTAAGATTATTTTATATATGACTATCAGTAGAGTCAATTAGAATTTTTATACTTAACGAAAATTATCAAAAATTCATATTATATTTGTGTCCATGTTCCACATAATCTTATTATGCGTAATATACTCATTTAACATCTCTCCATCTTAATAGTGCGGATAACATTATTCCATTCTAAATGAGAATGACATGTATTAGTAATGTTTTAATTAAAGAGTCTGAACTTTAATTAAATTCATTGCGAACATGGTTTTGATTATCATCCTTAAATATTATCCTCTCGCATATAACACTTATATACAATATCACATAAATGATAATAGAATTTTCAGTGATATTCATAAAATATTCAATAATATATGCACATAAAATAATGAATAAACTCTTTTATTAAATAAATAATAAATATCATATTACATATCATGTTTTTAGGACACCATTCTCAATCAACTAAGTTACTAGCACTTCGTTAAGATACCGATTGGTAACCGCTAAAATACCAGTTACCGATCGATAATCACCAAGTCATCGGCTGGTAACCACCAAGTTACAAGCCTATATACAACACAAATCCGTTAGAAAACACCATTAACGATGGTGCTTGACAGGAAAATCAAATCACAGAACAAGACACCAAAATCATAGAAAAATACACAAAATATCCACAAAAATCACCATAATACAGAGAAATTACACAAATTTATAAATAACATGAGCACAAAAAAAAAAAAAAAACACATGCACACACACAAAAGTGCCTTTGTGCATCGTTATAGATTTAGAGGTCCGGTGTTTGCAGATTGGGAGTCGACCACGCGACTGGCTCAATTCTCCTCCATGACAGTGAAAGACAAAGGCAACGATCTCCTTAACTCGCATGCACAGATCTGCTTAAATTGCTGTACAACCGATGAGCTCAACCCACGACCATGATCGACACTGGGATCTTTGTCCAAAAAAGAGATAGAAGGCGCCGAATATCTCAGTCCGGAGAATGCGCAAAGAATAGTCGTTCAACTAGTGGAGGTGGGCAACCCTAAAGGAAGGGAGGCAAAGCAGCGAGGAGATCCATTGCAGCGGTTGGATGAGAGAGAGAGAAAGAATGGCTGAAAAAGAGGAGATTCTCTGGTACGCCTGGCGTACCAGTAGGCCAGGTATTTTTAACCGTTTGATCTGCATATTTTTTTATTTTTACGTGATTTTATGCAGATCTGACAAACAGAAAACTTGGCCCAACGTATCGAATAAGGTCTCAAGGAAAAAAAACGTATCTAAGTATTTTAGTTATTTTAATATTTTATTTATATTATGGCAGAAAATGGAATAGTTTATGCACTCATGCTAAAAGTCAATCCATCATCCAAAGCTTTGGCAAGTAGCTTAATTATTGACTTTTTTGCATGGACACCCCCTTAACTTTACGAGTTTGACAAATCGGCTCCTTAACTTTTTTTCTTGCCAATTCACCCCTTAAACTTTGAAATTTATTGTATTGTTGGTCACATTGAAAACGAAGTTAAAAATTTAGACGGTATCTTTCATGTGAGTATTAATAAAGATAATTCTAGTCTTTTACATCGAATTGAACCCTTATACACGTCATGAATATAAAATTTTTTGAAATTGGGGGACTCTCAATTTGTACCCCAAAACGGTTAACTCCTAATTTCAAATAAATTTTTACTCGTGATGCGTATATGAGGATCAATTCAATGCAAAAAGATATTAATTACCTTCATTAAACTCTCACGTGAAAGATACAATCTAAATTTTAATTTCTTTTTTAATTTGACTAATATTGTAACAGATTTTAAAGTTTAAGGGGTGATTTATCAAGAAAAAAATTAAGAGATTAATTTGTTAAACTCGAGTGTCGTGCAAACTAGCACCTAATTATTTCAAGAATCTGCGGTCCCAAACGTGCCCATGGGCTCTCTCACATTCCGGCCCAATAGCCTTGCCAGCCTTGTGAACCAATTCAAGTTTAGGCCCAGATATTTCTAGACCCCTAGCCTAGTCCAATAAGTTATTGGGCCCTCCGTACATTCAGCCACTACCATGGCCGCAATGTCCTGAGTTGAAACAAAATCCATTGAGGTTTTAGACAATAGGAAAACACACCCAAAAAATACAAAAAAAATGGTCCATAGGCGAAATCATTGCCAGCTCAATGCATGTTTCATAGTTGGTTGATTTTCTTTCCTTTTGGTTATGGTTGTCTTGAATCTGAATACCAACTTGATCTATAGTGAAAAAAGTTTAGCCATTCTTTTTTTTTTTTTTTTTTTTTTTTTTTTTTTTTCCTATTGTGGCTTCATTTGATTTAGACATTGTGGGAAAGATTGCCATGGGCTTTGGCAGACAACAGGGACCCTTCATGTTTCACGCCTTGTGTTTTCCTTTTTTTTTTTTTTTTTTTTTAAAAAAGACCTTCTTGGTGGGATAGAACTTTAGAAGACTCCCAAAAGTAAAAATTTCTTAACCCAAAAAAAAAAAAAAAAAAAAAAGTCCTATTTTCAGTTTCACGCCAAAACAATCACACATTGCACAAACTAATACTTTTTTCCCCCTGGGTGTAAACAGGAATGCATAAGCAAGGCATCATTGTGTAACTTTTAGCCCCACATTTTATGATTTAGCTGTGCCATACAAAATTGTTCCCTATGTGTTTTAATTGATGGTGCAGTAGAAAAAAAGCAAAGTGCCGTCCAGATTCTTTGACATAAACCCATCTGAGGAGAGTATTGGTCATTTTTGTGGAGGTAAAGTTTTCTAACTTTTCTTCAAAAAGTTTTGGGTTCGAATCAATTTCATCACTGTGGATAAAACACATAAAAAATTCATTTCGTAAGGGATTCATATTCCATATAAAAATGCAACGTCTCCCAAAATTATCTCATATGTTCTCCTCTATGCCTATAACTTTTTAAAAAAAATAAAAAAAAAATTAGAAAGAGGGGGAAAAAAAAAAAGGAAAGAGAAACTATCTGGGGAGGCAAACAAAAGTTGAATAGGTGGCTTCCAATGCCCTCTCACCCCACCACTAATGTGCTATAATCATAGCTTCTGATTCGAGGGATCAAACTTGCTACCTATACTTTTTTTTTTTTTTTTTCTCTTATTGCAATTGGATTTCATTGAAAAAAAATTAGGCAGATAGAATATTGGAGAGAATAATCGTTTGCCAAATCCCATCATCTTTGCTTTTCATTTAC
Source organism: Morus notabilis (assembly GCF_000414095.1). NCBI lineage: Eukaryota > Viridiplantae > Streptophyta > Magnoliopsida > Rosales > Moraceae > Morus > Morus notabilis. Next base: position 154,265 of record NW_010365805.1, read on the forward strand.
AACCAATTAAAATGGGTGAATATACTCAACCCAATTCGTCTCTGATTTTAAATTAATAGGGGAAAATATGGGTCGATATTAATTTTTGTGACTTGGAGATCATATACTAAAAGTGTGTAAATCTTAGGCCAATCAGATTAAGAAGTACCCAGTTGGCCACACATTAAATTACAGGCCTTCAGAAAAATTGCGCGGTTTGTGAATAATTTTGGAGCTATGAAATGCATTAGACGTGTTTACCATTTTAAGAGTGCCTAATTGAAACAACGAAAATAATAGAAAATATGCTAATATAAAAGACTTAAGAAAGTATATAGGTCAATTTTTAGTTATAAAAATTAATAGGTCATAACTTATCAAGTTATGGTTCATAACCAGATAAATTATGGACAATAACTTGTCAAGTTATGGACGAAAGTAGTAATTTGGCATATTTATTAACTTATGTAAACTATTGACCTATTAATTTTAATTCATCTCAAGTTTTGGTATATTTTCTTCTTTCTCTCTTGAAACAATCTTGAATATCTAATAACTTGGTGGGTGGTAAGCCACTTGTTAACTCAATAAGATTTTAGTTTCTAATTAAGTCCTATTACGGTAAGGAGGTATTCATATAATTCACGTCTCAGAAATTCATATGCCACGCTAGAATCCACTATCTTCTAGGTTTTAAGATGCACCACCTTATATTCCCACAACCTTTTTTTTTTTCCCCCACCGAAAAAAGGAGGAAATTGAAATTTTCAACTTTGCATGACCATAGGATCATGAATTTTGGTCAACATGACACTTGATAGGATAGGATGGGAGCTACGCAAGTCATATACCTCATACACAATAATAATAATAATAATAATAACGGAAATAGTAAAAAATATGCCCATATAAAGAGCTTAAGAAAGTATATAGGCCAATTTTTATTTATAGAAATTAATAGGTTATAATTTGTCAAGTTATGGTTTATAATCAGATAAGTTATGGACAAACTTGTCAAGTTATGGTTCATAGCCAGACAAGTTATGAACAAAAACCGTGAATTATGGATAATAACTTGTCAAGTTATAGTTTATAACCAGACAAGTTATGGACAAAAACAGTAATTTGGCCTATTGATTAACTTATGTAAACTATTGGCCTATTAATTTTAATTCATCTCAAGTCTTGGCCTATTTCTCTCTTTCTCCCTAATAATAATAATAATAAACAAGTTTATTCACCAAATGAATAATAAAAATAAAGTCCAAGCCTATCTGAACACCATGGTATTAAAGCAACTGGCTGAGACCATGTTTGGTTTGCAACTTCAGCATGTTATAATCTTATTCCCATACAACGTCTAGATTGCCCCTTTAAAACTCTCAGATTATAAACTAATGCCTGAATTTGTTGGGGACTGACCAATGATCACACGAGTGCATGAAGAAATTATATATTTAAATGAATGTTATATCTATATATGTAGTAGTTTTCTGTTATTTCGAAGTCACCATCCACCATTATCTTTTCCTCTTCCTTTTCCCTTTTCTCATTCTTTTTTGGCTTGTTTCTCACCTTCGAGGAGGGAAACCAGTGTTGAATAGTGCATGGCATTGACTTTGGCACTAGCTAATGTAGATATCAATGCTAATTCTATATTTGCTATAAGAAAAAAGAAAAATAAGACGTTTACTATGCCGCAATGTTAGGGATGATAATGGGGTGGGGTTTGGAATTAGATATCAATAATTATATCCGTTTCTATATCCGTCTAATTTAAAACGGGATCAGGTTGGAGTCAGGGAGTCCCCACTAGAAGAGCTATCCGCATATCCTATTCATTTACTTGTTTAGAGTTTAAAAAATGCTTGTAATATTATCAAACCTCGAAAAAAATTTCATTAAATTAATTAAAAATTTAAACAATATAACTGTTAATATGTCATAAAAATAAATTGAAATCTTAATATCAGCTAATAATAACAAACTAAAGTCTAAAAACTAAATCTAACACATGTAAGAGTATATGTAATCGAAGCGGGGTGGCCTCCAAATCGGGATTCTTACCCCTATAAGTGTTGTTTTAATATTTTTGTATTTGACTTTTATTATAAAATTTTAGACTGAGAGGTTAGAAAAGGAAAAAATGTTAATATTCAAAAGTGAAATGATGATAATGTTGTAATTATTAATTGAAAAAATTAACACACTAAACAATAGTCACAATTTGAAATATACTAAATTTGATGATAAAAATGATTGTATGAGAGAATGATTTTTTTTTAAAATTTGAATATCAAATTTCAGCGTTGATATAAAACTTTAATATTGCATTTCTTATGATGATTATGACTAACAAAACTCCTTTATTTTGCAACAATTTTTTTTTTTATATAAAAAAAAGAATAGGAACATATTCTAAATCAAGGCAATACAAACATAGGAATACTCGTTTATTTTTTAACAACTTTTTATCGGATGATGTAATCAATAATACATTCACACTTGAGGATTATGGACACAGGCCCAAAACAAAATTTGGTGGATTGTGATATAAATGCCACTAAAAATCCTTATTGTTTGATCCACCAATTGGAGTTCTTTGACTGCTTACTTGGCATATTTCCATTTTTTTTATTGTGGGTGTTTTTGAATTCAATGGCTAATACAGATTATACAGTTGTTGCCTGTTGGGTTTTGATTTTCAATGTTCTAATATTATTGCCGTTGGGTCTCTCTCGTTCCTGCAGTGATTTTCACAACTTTTTTGTATTGACGCTGCCCTTCAACTTTGTCCCTTTCCTGTGGTTCTTGGATTTGGTGTCTTCTCGGATATATATTGGGTTTGGTTTTATCTTTGTTGAAGTTACTTCCAAAGACCCCGATTTCAAGAATAATAGGCAAAAAAATGGTCTCTCTCTCTCTCTCTCTCTATATATATATATATATATATATTTCAAGTTGTCCTAATCTCTCTCTCTCTCTCTCTCTCTCTCTCTCTCTCTCTCTCTCTATATATATATATATATATATATATATATTTTTCAAGTTGTCCTAAAGTATTTCAGTTGTCAATGAATAGGTTTCACAACTATTTGTACAATACTACTTTAGCAACTTCTGGAGCCATAAAAGAGGCGAACATCCTCAACAATATTATAAGATAAATTAACGACCGTCCATTAAAAAAAAGTGGATGCCGACGAATAGATTTTGAGTCTTACAATATAAAACTTAGGAATTGTCTCTGGTTAGGCACTTAAAAAGTGTCTGACCAGAACGGTAATTGTATAATTCTATATAAATTGTATATATTTACATGTAAAATTATGTATATTAAGTTATAAGAAACGATAATGTATATTAATCTTTAAAATATGTATTTTTTATAACAATTAGTGAACACATAGCATGAAAATATATATATTAGTTAATTTATTATATTTCATGTTAAATATACACGAATTACATGTAAATATACACGATTACATATAAATATACATAATTTATGTATAAATATACAACTATCGTTCCGGTCAGACACTTTTTAAGTGTCTGACCGGATACCTTATCTAAACTTCACATGTAAGACTCATTTTTTATTAGTAATGATGTTTAACAACAGTAATATTTTTATGTATTTTCCGAACCTAATATGTGATAAAACCCCGTAAACCTCATGCGAGTTCAATGAACAAGTTCCACAACTATTTGAACAAATATTACTTTATGAACTTCTGGAGCCGCAAAAGGGGTAAACAGATTATGTGATATAACCTCATAAAAAATAAATAAAAAAATAAAAAAAAAACGACCTCATAAACCTCATGTGTTACAACTTACAATTCTAGTTTACTAGCTTTCTTTTGCTTTATTGTAAAAAAACTTGCTTTAGGTTTCTAAAATTGGCTCCGTATTAGTACAATTAAATATAGGCACGAATAACACTCCTCTCATATATTTTAATAAATAAAATTTGCATGCAACTGAAATAAGGATTACAATTATACATCTTACAGAATATCAAGATCGATGTAATTCACATTTCATAATAAATAAAATAATTAAATTATTATCCCCTAAAACACAATTAAATTATTAATTCGACTAAAGAATATAGAGGAATCTTTTTGGCAATATATACTCTTTTCGATGGGTGAATAATTAAATTAATTAAAAATAGTGATTATTATGGGAGGTCAAACCAGGACCTATGGAATGGCTAAACTCATGCTATCAATTTTGCCCACTCTACTTCAAAGGCTGGGGAGGTGGGAAGGAGGCTGCTTACTTTCTTTTTTTTTTTTTTTTTTTTTTTTTTTTCTTTTTAACCTTTTAAACCTGGAGGTGAGGGATTTGAATTTCTACTCTACATCTTTTAGCATAGTCACGTGTGAAATTACTATTAGAATATACCAACAATTACAATGAGGTTACGTACTTATAAACATTAATTTCACATCGTGAAATATTCTCTTATTACAACCATATTCTAATTAGATAATTACCCTTCACTTAATATTTGTATTCGATTCTCCCTACTTTTGGATATAGTTTGATTTCTTTTTTTATATATAGTTTATTTATTTATTTATTTTACTCTTTTGCTCCTTGAGCTTAATTACATTGTCATGTTACCTTTTGAGGTTGGAATCATGATAAATTATCCCTAGATTTTACCCAATGCTACAAAATGTCCCAAAATCAATTAATATAAAAATTTGGAAGGAAACATTGTTGCACAAGATTTTACGTGTTCCAATCAACTATTCAAATTCCAAGTATCTTCCTTTAAATTAGCTCATTTAACATGTATGAGAATGCTTTCATCCAACGTTTTAACTATCATTGAATTAAAAATTTAAAGGGTAACTTGTATAAAAAAAAAGTACGATTTTTATATAGTTTTCCTCTTTTATTTATGGGTTCTTTCCACACATAACAAATTTTAAATAATAAAGTTGAAATATAGCAAAAGTTTTGAAATATTATAAGATTAGTAAAATTTAATAGCATTAAAATAGTGACTATATAATCATATAATACAAATGATAATTATTATATCATTTTTGCTATTTTTATAATATTTTAAAAAATTGTTAAATTTCAATTCAATGAAATTTTGTCATGTATTGTAATTAACTTTATTATATATATAATTGAGTTTTTAATAGTTACGTTTTTATAGGTGTTTACCTCTAAATATAGAAATCTATAGTATTGGTTTGATTATGGATCTATGCGAGAAAACAACATTATTTGTCAAAACGGACTTAGTCAGGATAGAAGCCAGAAATTAGTTTCAACCATTAACCATGCAGGGCTACCATTGGTTGTTTAAATTAACCACTGCGAGCCCGTTTGGTTGAATGATTCGTTCTCTGATTCGAATCATGATTCATGATTCGCTACAATATTTTCTCCCATAAAAAACACACATAAATCGAAAATAGTTATAATTTCATGATTTTAATCATAGAAATTTTTTAATATTACTAATTTGTCTAGGCAAGGGTTCTGCCGCTGTACAATGGGAAAAGGTCACAAATTATAGTCCAGATGCCACACATTTCATTAATAAACAATTAGTCTTTTCCCTAAAAAAATAGTCCCAAAAAAAAAAATAAAAAAAAGATTAAAGTCATGTCCATAGCATGGCAGTTCGTTTGCTTTTAAGAAATATATTATTGTTTATAACTTCATTATCGGGGTCATAATCTAGCACACTCTTTGACAGAAAAGCTTTTTGCGTTCATAGTATAAGGACAAAGAGAATAATACGATAAAAAAATATAAAAATACGAAATCTTAATTTATTTGGTGTATAAATGAGTCTATTTTGTTTAGAATAAAATAGACCTCCAACGCTTTGAATGATGCCATTGGGATTCCGACCCATGGACAGCGCTTCATAGTATTGAAAAATTATTATTTATTATTATTATTATCTTGCCCTTATCAGATTGCAACCCTAAAAAGGGTAACTTTTGAACAAAAACGACGTGTCGTATTTTTTAACTCCCAAATGAGTGGACAAAATATCACTAGATTTTTATTTTTTATTTTTTATGTCTTGCGTAATTTTTTATTTTTGTTCGATACGCTGTCGTATAAACCTAGTCTAGCTATGATTTTTCTTTTTCTTTTTTGAAATTGAGGTAGCGGAATTTGAAGACTATGCTTTACAGTGAAGTGAAGTGTGAAATTACAGTTAGCTATATATGCTTGCAACCATAGTCTTGATGGGATTTGGTTATTGGATTTGTGAACCGAAGAATATTGTATTGCAAATTGGAAGTGATGATTTAAGGGTGGGACATAATTTTGGGTTGAAAAATTAGTTATTTTTAGTAAATCTTATATTTAAGACTAAAATTAATTTGTAAATCTCGTATTTAGTTAGTGCATACCATATTTATTTACTAAATTAAGTAGTAAATCTCATATTTGCTGAGGAAATCTGGACACATTATTCATTATCAGTATGACTAATTGCTAAAAAAAAAAGGCAATTTACGACTGTTTGTCTATGATACACTACGGTTCCGTTTATTTCACCAATTTAAGTTTAGAATTCAAGTTTTGTTATAGTAAAAAACTCTCAGAAACAGTCATATCTAACTTTTTTGTTACAGTAAAAAATTCTCACATAAAATCACATCTCAACTCGAATTAAAAATTCGAATCAACGAACTAAACGGGCCCTACATAATTTATCCTAATATCCAAATCCAAAGAACATATATAGCAATAAGTACACCATTTTCTTTTCTGGAATAAAATTGATATTGTACAATAGTAATAGTCGTTTTTCGCAAATTTCCTAAATTTACAAGCATAATAAACTTCCAACCTGCATGAAATGCTGAGTACACTCTAATCAGTTTTCTTCACCTCCGTAATTGTAAAGAAAATTTTCTAAAATTAACCTTAAAAAATTAATACGACATTAATATCGTTCATTATGTTCAGTATTATCCTTTTTGTTTTCAATTTGTTTAAGTGGATTTATTCTGATAAAAGAGCGGGTTTGCACGAGCTTTACTAATTTATTAAAAAAAAAAATGTTGACTATATATCAAAATGTCGTCGAATATAGATTTGTCTTAAATAATATTGTCAATGGGGCATTAAACATGGCCACTAATGATGTTATGATTTAAAATTAGAATACCTAATTTGTGCAGGGAGAAAAGAAAAAGAAAAAAATAATAAATGATCGGGTTTGAGCATGGCAATTTTCCACTACAAGATTTATTGAATATTGCATGATGATGAAAGATGTCTTTGCCTAAATTCCTATTGACATAATATTGAAAAGAACATCACCAAAGTATCAAAAAGTCATATTTCATTAACTTGTGGTCCAACTCTGTTTGCTTTGCATTTTCACACATTAATGGAGAAATCCTTCATTTATTTATTAGAAAAAATAAATTATCACCGAGTTTTATGATGTGGTATGTTGATTGCCCAACTAATTACGCTTCAGTCGAAAGGACCTGTTAAAATTGGCTTTAAAAAAAAAGCTCAAAAAAATAGAAAATTTATTCCTTAAAAGCGTATGAGTCTGGACTTTTAGCTCTTACTCTTGATAAATACCATTTTGTTAGTATAATCATTTGATTAAAAATGTTATGAATCAAGAGTAAATGGTAAAAATCATAACCATGCACTTTCAAGAAATATTTATCAAGATTACCTAAAAAGCTCTTTATAACTTATTTAGTCTAAAAGCCGTTTTTTAATAGACAACCTTAAAGTGTTTTGGTTTTTTTAAGTACTTTTGGAAGAAATCACTTCCTTGATGCTTATGAAAACTTTTGAATTAACATTTTTAATCTTTTATTTATAAACAAGAAATTAAATATCTCATTCATATCCTTTTATTACATTACTTTTTATAATAATAAGTGCTTTTAATTTTTTTTATTCAAATAAATTTAAAAGCTCTTCTTAGATATATAAAAGTACTTTTTCAGATACTATCTAAATACTATTAAAAAGCCCCAACTTATATGTATATTTTTTTTTTATTTTTTAAAAGCACAAGTACAAGCTATCTCGAACGGACGTGAAGTAAAAGTTTAAAAGCACTATAAAAAAAACTAATTTTTTTTATAATATAGATAACTCATTTTGCTTAATTACAGCGCCTAGAAATGAAGGCCCTTAAATCGATTCAAACCACAGTTTGTTTGATTTATTTTATTTATTTGTCTTTTGTTACTTATAATAGTTTGACATGTCGGTAATTCTTAGGCATATTTACCTAATAGTAAATTCACACCTAACTCCAACTTATAGAGTCCAAATACTCCACTTTTAAGATTTTAATTTTGTTTTAAAGTTTGACACGACACACTACTTTGTATTACATATAAAATACACTATTAACTAATATTTTGTAATATTGAGATAAAAAAAATAATATTTTGTAATCTAAATTATATAATTGTTGTTTTGTATATGTTTAATACTATCTAATACGTATAATACAACTTATTAAAGTATGCGAATATTAAATCAAGGTGATTTATATGGTTATTCTATTATTTGCCCATTGATATATTATCGATATATTATTGTTATTATTGATTCGACGATAGTAATAAATTACATAATTAACTAAAAAAAATTATAACAATTAACAAAATTATATTTTTATCATGTCATGTCATTAAATTTCTATATATGATAGTAACTACCGATAGAAACATAACCATTTAAAATTTGTCTCTATGTATATAAAGAAGTGCAATTGAATACGACATATTAAGGTATGTAGAACCAAGGATGTATATATACACATATTATATGTATATGTAATTACATGCATGTATGTACATCGAGAGACCACGGCTAAACTATAATGGTGTGCATTATTCAACCGGAAATAGACAAACCATTTGGTTATGTGATGGAGCCCACATATAAAAATTGATTATTTATATAAATCATGGTTATAATATATATCGTACCGCGTGCATAAAATATGAAAAATATGAGGTTTGTATTGATTGCAACTTGCAAGAAAGGATCAAGCAATTTCCACAAAAGTTGAAAGGCCCCAAAACTAAAAAACATTTTCAGAAGCCTAGCTGTAAAGCCCAACTGTCCCCATTGAATGTAATTGAAGAAAAATAAAATAAAATAAAATAAATATAATAACGTGTGCTTGGAACATCTTTCATGATTTTGTTCACACAAAAAGAAAGCCAAGTTTCCGATCCCTACCCAACATCTTAAGCAAAAATCCACAAAAAAACCCACTAAGTGGTATGTGGTTCACGTGGAGTCAAAAAGTGCCTCACTTGTCATGTAAGAAATAATCAAAGCCATGTATATATATATATATATATATATATATGTAGTTGGATTTAATTAAACTTTGACTTATTATTGTGTTGGCTAAATGAAGCATGACATAATAGGCCTGATAGCGTTGCAAAATATTTCAATCCTCAAAATAACACGAGAGGCATGGATATGGTTGAATAGAGGAGAAAATGAGACCACAATTAAACAATATTTCATGCTTAAAACTTAAAAGCTAATTCACTAAGGGCCGTTTAGTTCGCTGATTCGAGTTTTTAATTTTAGTTGAGATGTGACGTTATGTGAGAGTTTTTTACTGTAGTAAAAAAGTTAGATGTGACTGTTTCTGAGAACTTTTTACTATAAGAAAACTCGAATTTTAAACTCAAATCGGCGAAATGAACGGTGCCTAACATAACCACTTTTCAAAGTGGTTTCATGAAATACTCAACTAAATATGCTATTTTAAAGGGAAAAATGGAATGGTAAGTCTGTGGTGTAGGTTGTTTGGAAAAGTTTTTGTTTTACAAAAGCAATTTCTAGAATCACTTTTCAAAGGGGTTTCATTAATATCATTTGAGTTCAAGCACAAAAATATCTTTTTGATAATCAATGCCCATTTTCCTAAAGTACTTTAAATTTATTTAATTGTTGATATATTATTCTCTTGACAAAAAACAAAAAAATGCACTATAAAATATCGGCAAGCTCTTTACTTGTTTTTTTTTTTTTTTTTTTTTTGTCTCATCAGTCAAATAATAATAGTATATGGAAAATACAAATATACATGGATAAGCTGAGTGTTACAATTGATTGAGCATCTTATATTGAGTTTATGTTAGTTACAAGAAAAGAGTGAATAAGCAATTAATATACCAAAGATTAATTAGGTAAAAGTTTCCCCTAAAGAAAAGGTAAAAATTTGCCTTAATAGCCCGCCAGAAAGTTTTTATTGCTTAAAGTTTACAGACCAATATAGTTTTATCGCTTAAAGCTTACTGACTAGTTACTCGTACTTATGAAATAAATGGAGAAAATATGATACAAATCTAATGTATAAATAAAAATATTGCAGGTATTGCTCCAAGCAAATATTTTTACCATTAATTAAAAGATAAGGTTGGGTAGCCATAAAATGATCAAGTGCACTTACTTGGATTTGCGTGTTAAATATGGAAATAGCTGAAAATCATGGGATATTATCATTGCAAAGTAAATTGCAATATATATATATATATACCCATATATAGGATATACATATATGCTTCTGCCAAAAAATTAAAACTGGAAATGTGTTTACAGAGAGTAATTTAGTTGCTCATATTTTAGCCTCCTATTTTTATGTTTCTGAGGCAGAATTAGAGCCTGTTTAATTCACTGATTTGAGTTTTTAATTCGAATTGAGATGTAACTTTATGTGAGAGCTTTTTACTGTAGCAAAAAAGTTAAATGTGACTGTTTCTAAGAACTTTTTACTGTAGTAAAAAAGTTAGTTTGTTTTGATGCTATTTCTCGTTTTGTAACTCCGTTTGTTCGTGCCGATTTGGCTTAATGATATTGCATTTTTTTCCTAAAAATATCATTTTTTCTCAAAAACGTAGCAAATTTTTTTTTTCTTTTTTTTTTTGGGAAGCACAGCAGATTTGCACACAATTTGTATACTAGGGTGAATTTAATAGGAAAAAGTAATAGTGCACTAGTAAGTAGAGATCTTATTAAGACATTACTAAAGAAAATCTCCACCATTTTTTCACTTAAAAAAAAAGGAAAAAAATAATGAAAGGAATGTTTTTCTTTCTTTCCATGGACTTTGAAGAACTTGGTAAATTGTGCTAAGAAAGTTGTTAAAAACAAACGACTTAAAAGGATTGTTTACCTTCTAACCAAAGGTCTATCTCCCAAGCAACGTTTACGGTAAAGAGAGTCACGTATAATTTAAGAGTAATAATGACAAATAAGTACGCACATACCAAAAGGGAAGCTAATTATTCAAAGAAGAAAAAGAAAAAAAATATAATGCCTCTTTATTTTCCCCTAAATATAAGTTCTAATGTCCTTTTTTAGGGGGATATTCTAATATCTCTAGTTATTCAAATAAGGAAAAAAAAATATGTTGCCTCTTTATTAAGCTATTTTTTTTTTTTTCTCTTTTTCACAAGCTTTCATTAAGGCCTTTGGAAGGTATTTGCTTATTTTATTTTATTTATATTTTGGAAAAATAAACTTAAAGTTTCACTGCAAATAATTAACTAAGAATGTCAATCTTTTTTTATGAGGGACCGAGAATGTCAATTCAAATTATATAAGTAAATCCAAATGTAATCTTTTTTCTTAAGTTCGGGTCATATGAGTAAATCCAAATATAATATGTTTGTTTTTTTTTTTTTTGTGTCGTTCTGTAAAAAAGGAAAAAAAAAAAAAAGCAAAGATCATAAGACCCTTCCTCATGCTATTAGAAGTTAATGCTATTGAATTATTTACCTGAATTATTTCCATGTTGTTACACGCCTTTCATTTTTGGTTAAAGTTAATGGTACACTTTTTAAGTTTAGGACATTTCGATTGAATTAAAATTTTCTACTTTGAAAACGTGATTTTTAAGGTAATTTAGGCATCGACTAGTAAAGAACTAAGAACATGTTTTTTTTTTTTTCTTCTTCTTCTTTTTTTTTTTTCCCTGAGAATTTGCTATGTAATAACTTAAAAAACGAGCTATGGTCAAGTTTGAAATTTATGTATTTTTTTTTTCTATATGAGTCTCAGTATTTATATTTACTTTTGTGTTATTTTAATTTTTATTAGTGGATATAGTTATTAATTTGGGGTCGAATACTTTTGTATTTGAGATCATTTGTGTATTGTGTAATTTATTTATTGTGAAATGATTCCAATTTCAAAAAAAAAACTTGAAAAACGAAAATAAAATGCAGTTCACGGATTCTCCTGAACAAAAAAGCCAAAAAACCACACAAAAAAAAAAAAAAAACAAAGGGAGAAGAAGGGAAATCCCAAAACAAAGTCAACTAATCTGCTTGAACCACCGTTTGGTCATTGGTGTGGTGAGGCTTAAATACCCAAAATACCCCCATAATACTCACGTCATAACCCCCCTGCGGCCCTTCCTAGTCCAATACCAAACATCATCGTCATTAACGTTATCATACGACTTTCTTTTTTCCTTTTGTTTCTTTTTTTCCATAAGATTCAATTTTTAATAATAAAAAACAAAAATAAAAATATATTGAAAAATAAAAAAAAGAAGAAACGAGAAGCCCCACTCTAAATGGTAAAAAAATATTAATTATACCACTTAACTAAGAAATAACTAATTATCATTCAATAAATAAAAAAATAAAAAATTAGACTAATATTAATTATGTAAAATAACACATAAATAATAGAGATTTACAACTGTACTTTTTTTTTAATTTTAAAAAATAACTCATGGGTTGGTTAGACCAAGTAAAAAACTTTTAACCAAACATGGCCTTTCCTTTCTCTCCCTGTCTTCTCCTCCTCTTTCTCTCTCTCCCTTAAATTTTTAGATAAAGACCTCTGCTTTCCTTCTTTCTTCCCCATTTCTCTCTCCCTCTCTATAAACAAGTTTTTTATTTTTTTCCATTCCAAAATTAACGGCACATTCCCTCTCTCTCTCTCTCTCTCCCCTTCTTTCTCTCTCCCCTTCCCTCTCTCTACCTGTTCCTCAGAGAGTTTCCCGGAAAATAAGAAAGAAAAGAAAGCCCAAAAGAAAAAAAAAATCTGTTCTTTTGGATATAAGGAATGGTGGTGAAGATGATGAGGTGGCGACCCTGGCCGCCGCTGCCGACGAGGAAGTACGAGGCGAGGCTGGTGGTGCGGCGGCTGGAAGGCTGCGATCTGGTGCGGGAGGCCTCAGGTGGAGCCGGAGCCGCCTCGCCGGAGCTCGGGAAGATGACCGTCGAGATTCGCTGGAAGGGACCGAAGACAACGGCCCTCAGCTCACTCCGGCGACCGGCCGTCAAGAGGAACTTCACCAGAGAGGTCGACGCCCAAAACGGCGTCGTCGATTGGGACGAGGAGTTTCATAGCCTCTGCTGTATTTCCTCCTATAAGGTTAACAAGGACAATGTGTTTCATCCGTGGGAGATCGCCTTCACTGTCTTTAATGTAAGTTTTTTTTTTTTTTTTTTTTTTTTTTTCCCTTTTTTTTTTTTTTTTTTTTTTTCTTTACCTTTCTTTTTTGGGACTTTTTTTTTCTTTTGTTTTAATTTGGTGTTATGCGTTATGATATTGTGAGATCAATTAGGATACATTTGGTTCATGAATTAAAATCATTAGAATTATTTTCGATTTTCGATTTACGTGTTGTTGATAATGAATTTGTGTGTGTGTTTTTATTTTTTATTTTTTATTATATGCATTGGAAGTTTATGTTGCAAATCAAGCAAATCTAGAGTGAATTAATGATGATTTTTTTTTTTGGGTTCTTTTCCCTCCCGTAAGTGTGAAGGATTTTAATTATATTGACATCGGTAGTTTTTTTTTTTTTTTTTTTTTTTTTTGACCTTTAGGTTAGATTTTGGTAAAGTGCTATGTCTACAATTTGACTTTTTTCAAGATATTGGCTGTTGGATTCTTTGGATGATAATTGGACTGTTGGTTTCTGTTGAGGGTTGACTGTTGACTGTTGGAGTTATGAGGAGGTTTTACTTTTAGAATGATAGATGATTCCAAGTTTAGTTTTTAGGATGTGAATCACTCTTGCAATTTCTTTGATGTTCAAAGGTACCATCGGTTTCGACGGTGCTTATTGGCATTTCTTGTTGAATCCAGGGTTTGAATCAAGGGTCAAAGAATAAGATTCCCATTGTTGGTACAGCATTTGTGAATCTTGCTGAATTTGTTTCGGAAGCTGAACACAAAGAGCTCGAATTAAGCATCCCCCTTGCATCTTATGGTGGTTCTGCCGAGCCTCGTCCCACTCTCTGTGTACGTGTTTTTATTCTGGAAATTGCGATTTTTCATTTGTTTGCTTGCCTATTTATCTGTCTGAGGGTCAACATTTTCTGATTTGAAGCTTGTATGAATCTTGCAGTTATCACTTAGCTTAGTGGAACTAAGAACTGCACAGGAGACTGTGGAGCCAGTACAAAGATCAATTGTGCCTGCTCCTTCACCTCCTCCATCGGCGGAAGCTGTTTCTACGGAGAAAGATGAGGTTTCAGCACTTAAAGCTGGTCTGAGAAAAGTAAAAATTTTTACAGGGTATGTCTCTTCCAGAAAAGCCAAAAAGGCTTGTCGTGAAGAGGATGGTAGTGAAGGCAGGTGCTCTGCGAAAAGTGATGGAGAGTATAACTACCCATTTGACTCAGATTCCCTTGATGATTTTGAGGAAGGCGAATCAGACGAGGGAAAAGGGGATGCGAGTGTTAGGAATTCATTCAGCTATGGAACACTGTCTTATGCAAATTATGTTGGAGGATCATTTAACTGGCCTTCGAGGATCAATGGTGAAGGTGAGGACTGGGTGTACTACAGCAATCGTAAATCTGATGTGGGGTGCTCGCATAATGAGGATTCAAGTACAGCAGTCTCTGAGCCATCAGTACTGCAAAGTTCAAAGCGCAGCTTGCTACCTTGGAGGAAGAGAAAGCTGAGCTTCAGGTCCCCTAAAGCCAAAGGAGAACCACTATTGAAAAAAGCTTATGGAGAAGAAGGTGGTGATGATATCGATTTTGATCGTCGCCAGCTCAGCTCTGATGAATCTCAATCTCTTGGGGTGAGTCTAGCAATACCTTTCTTTTCCATTATTTTCCAGCTTAGTAACATAGAAAAAGGGGAGATATAAACCTTCTTTTATATAGCTGCAGAATGTAGTGTTATTTCTGATTTAAGCTATGTCATATATAAAACAAAAGTGGCTGGTTGTCTGACTCTTAAGCATACTTGATTATTGAGTGCTTAAAGATAAAAGTGAGATAATTCTTTAACATGGTGATGACAACTATTTTGGCAGCGGCACAAAAGTGAGGAGGATTCATCTGCAAATCGGTCGTCAGTTTCTGACTTTGGAGATGACAGCTTTACGGTTGGCAGTTGGGAGCACAAAGAAGTAACAAGCCGTGATGGACATATGAAGCTTCAAACCCAGGTCTTTTTTGCTTCCATAGATCAGCGAAGTGAGCGGGCAGCTGGCGAGAGTGCATGCACAGCTCTAGTTGCTGTTATTGCCGACTGGTTCCAGAACAACCAAGATCTCTTGCCCATCAAATCTCAGTTTGACAGTCTGATCCGAGAAGGTTCTTTAGAGTGGAGGAATCTCTGTGAGAACGAGATCTACAGGGAGAGATTTCCTGACAAGCACTTTGATCTTGAAACAGTCCTACAAGCCAAAATACGCCCCCTTTCCGTAGTTCAACAAAAATCCTTTATTGGGTTCTTCCACCCTGAGGGAATGGATGGAGGCCGTTTCGATTTTTTACACGGTGCCATGTCCTTTGATAACATTTGGGATGAGATTAGCCGTGCTGCATCGGAATGTCTAAATGGCGAACCTCAAGTGTATATTGTTAGTTGGAATGACCATTTCTTCATCCTCAAGGTTGAACCAGAAGCATACTACATAGTTGACACATTGGGGGAGAGGCTCTATGAGGGCTGTGATCAGGCCTACATCTTGAAATTCGACTCTAACACCGTAATTCACAAGATGTCAAGTGTTCCACAAGGATCAGATGACAAAACAGCCGGTGATCAGCAGATTGTAGCAGCAGCTGTTGAAACCAAGAACCAGATAGTCGATTCGAAGGAGGAGAGCGCCGTAGTAGAGGCATCGGCAGCCAAGCCGGAGGAACCAATGAAGGAGGAGGAGATTGTTTGTCAGGGGAAAGAGGCTTGCAAAGAGTACATAAAGAACTTCTTGGCTGCAATTCCTCTAAGAGAACTGCAGGCGGATATGAAAAAAGGACTGATGTCATCCACCCCGCTTCATCAAAGATTGCAAATTGAGTTCAACTACACTCGGTCCTTGCAACCACCGCGAGATATTCCAATAGCAGAAGCGATTGCATTTACTCCACAAACCACAGAAGTTTCTAGTACAGAGGTTGTTGCTCCACAGTCCACGATATTTTCTATAACAGAGGTTGTCCCTCCGGAAACCACGGAAGTTTTTCCTGTAGAGGTTGCTACACAAACCACCGAGGTTCCTATGACCGATGTTGCCATGTAGAATGTAAATCTCCGGCAGTGTGTTCACTCTAACCTGTTTGTATTTTATTTTATTTTTTTTAACGGACATTTCTAATGTGACCTGGGTTAACAAAGAGGAAAAGAGTTTAAAGCTTATTCAGTGGCATGAGAGGGTTAGGTTTGTGTCTCTTCTAAGTTAGAAAGAATGGAAATGAAAGTGTCTGTAATTTTCCAATTTTGAATCTTGTTCTTTTCTTCTTAACTCTGGTGTGGCAACTTCCTTACAGTTGCTCTTGGAACTACATAATCTGTAAATACACTTTTTCTACCAGTCCCAGTCAATTCTAAGTTCTGTTATCTTTTGTTTTTATGACGTTTCTCAAAAGATTCTCTCCTTTCGAAAATTTTCAACTTTTTGGTCCAATCCATTTTGGAGCTACTTTCTGGTTCCAATTTCCCATATAAATGACAATTTTCTGACGCTTGGATTTGATAGGGAGGGAATCTAAATGGCTTTCATAGGATTCTGGTTTCTTTGCATACTTATGATTAAAACACAGATATTACATTCCCATATTTGTGTATTTTAAAAGCTGTAAAGATGAACAAGCTTTTCACTTTAGGAAGAATAAAAAGAAAGGAGAAAAGAGAAAAGGCGCAGGCTTTCCAAGTTTGGCCTACACTCTTACCAAAAAGATTCTTTTACAATGCATGTTGTTGGGGAAATTCCAAGCCTCTAGCTTCCTTTCTAATAACCTCCATGAATTCTTGGTGAGGGATTCTTTGGAATAGCAATGCACGTTGAGAATATACTCTCCTCTCCATTTTGAAAAACGCCTTCTGATTTATTCCATGAACACGGTGCAATGCGCAAGTCAAGCTGCCATCTCTCGGACGAATCGTTTGTTTTACTCGACACGAACAAGGCTACATCGATCGAATCATATCGGATCATATAGATATCATTTCAACACAACATAGGTCATCGAAAGGATCTCGGAGACCCACCAAGTCAAGCTACCATCTCTCGGACGAATCGTTTGTTTTACTCGACACGAACAAGGCTACCTCAATCGAATCATATAGATACCATTTCAACACAACATACATCATCGAAAGGATCTCGGAGACCCACCAAGTCAAGCTACCATCTCTCGGACGAATCGTTTGTTTTACTCGACACGAACAAGGCTACATCGATCGAATCATATCGGATCATATAGATATCCTTTCAACACAACATAGGTCATCGAAAGGATTTCGGAGACCCACCAAAGCACGAAAGCCAGGATCTTTCAAAAAATGGATTCCTATTCGAAGAGTGCATAACTGCATGGATAAGCTCACACTAACCCGTCAATTTGGAATCCGATTCGGGATTTTCCTTGGGAGGTATCGGGAAGGAATTGGAATGTAATAATATCGATTTATACAAATACAGAAAAAAAGGTTCTTTATTGATTCAAACGCTGTACCTTTTTTTTTCCAAGATGCACGTGTAGTTCAAATTTTAACCATCGAATGATTAAACGAAACAATGAGCCGAATCTATTTTTTAGTTTTATCACGTGATAGTTGGACAGCTTTTTTTAACAGCTCAAATTGTTTAGTTTCATCATTCATTTGCACATGTATTCCAAAAATGTGGGTTGTAACGTATTCTACTTGAGAAATACAAATATTTACGAAGTCTTTGTTGGTTCCTTTGCCTAATCTCCAAAATTGACAGCCGAATCCAGCTGTGTACAAGACATTTTTTTTAGTTCCCTTTCATTTGCATTTAAAATAGTTGTAGTCATCTTCTGCTGGTTTTAGTCATTTGCTTACAAATGGAACAATATTGACAACTATGATGATCAATTATAATGATAATTCAAAAATTTTGACCCCTCTAGAACACAACCTTTTTTATTTTATTTTTTAAGCCACCGTGTTTTTATTATCTTGAGCTGACTTTTAAATGAGACCCAAAAAGGCAATTGAAGTTTTAAAGGCTTTAATAAAATAAAATAAAAACAGTCACTCTTGAATAGAGAAGCGGGTGGAGAACATCAGACGCCATCAACAGAATTTTATTTACAAAAGCTTTTACCTTTTGATTGTTTTTGAGATTTCTTTTCATAACTTGCTTAATTCATGATTTTAAGGGGAGTTATAAAGTAGTGCAGAGCAACTGACAGTAGTTGTAAAATTTATATCAAACAACGCTTATAAAGCGTGTGTAGCAATATTGTGTAAGAAATTTTCTCACCGTATTCAACCTCCTACAATATATGTCATCTAATTTAAATCATGTGATCATAGTACCTTCCTACAAATTTGCATCATTTTATTTGAATCATGTGGTCATGGTTAATCGCCTTACGGGGTATGATGGGATGCCCCACCATAATATTTTCTTTTTTTTTTATTAGTGAAACAAAGGGTTAAATTCATTAATAGTTCATGAAGTGAAGTGTAGTCAAATTCTATTTTGATCATTAACTTTTATAGAAATAGTAGAAAATAGACTAATATGAAAAGTTTAAGGAAGTATATAAGCCAACTTTTAGTTATAGAAATTAATAGGCCATAACTCGTTAAGTTATGGTTTATAACCAGATAAGTTATGAATAAACTTGTCAAGTTATGGTTAATAGTTAGACAAGTTATGGATAAAAACCGTAATTTATGAATAATAACTTGTCAAGTTATGGTTCATAACCAGACAAGTTATGGATGAAAATAATAATTTAGCCTATTTATTAACTTATGTAAATTATTAGCCTATTAATTTTAATTCATCTCAAATCTTAACATATTTCTCTTTTTCTCCATAACTTTTAAAATGTTACGAAATGAGTTCTCAAACTATTAAAATGTCCCAAACTAGTTCTTGTATCTATCAACTGTTTAAATCTCAACAAAAAAGTCACGACTTGCTTTGTCATAGTTGTGTCCTCATATGTGATATTACAAAATTAATTTCTATCAAACAACACATGGTCCTTCTGTACCTTCTGAACCAAAGATTTTGTTCAACAGGTAGAAGAACCGAGTCAGGAAAGATTTATACGATCTCATTTTGGGACATTGATTTAATCCTAAAAAATTTGGGGACTTAAAATGAGATTAACCCTAGATTAAGAGTCCATTTAGTTCGTTGATTCGAGTGATATATAGTTGTGTCCTCATATGTGATATATATATATATATCCATATATATGATATACATATATCCTTCTGCCAAAAAATTAAAACTGGAAATGTGTTCACAGAGAGTAATTTAGTTGCTCATATTTGAGCCTCCTATTTTTATGTTTTGAGGTAGAATTAGAGCCCATTTAATTCACTGATTTGAGTTTTTAATTTGAATTGAGATATAACTTTATGTAAAATTTTTTTACTGTAATAAAAAAGTTAAATGTGACTATTTGTAAAAACTTTTTATTATAATAAAATTTAAATTTTAAATTCGAATTAGCGAAATGAACGATACCTAGACCAGTCATTGTCTCTAACTCTCTCTCATCATCTTTCGTTTTTGGGTTGGGCCTATTTGAATTTATAGCTAAGTACATTCAGGGCCTATTTGAATTTATAGCTAAGTACATTCAGGGCCTATGGTCCAAAGTGTTTACTGTAAATGAAGTCCTGTCAATTGTTTAATGTTTGCTTGTACCCGCCTGCAAAATTGAGAAAAAGGCCTTTAAAAAAAAATGAAAAATTTACCTTATATGAATCTAGACCTTTATTTTTATTTTTATTAAATATTTTTTTGTTAATATAATTATTTAACTAAAAAAATTATGAATAAAAATAAAAAAAGTAAAAATTTTGATAAGTGCATATCAAGATTGTCCAAAGTTTTAGACCAAGCCAAGCCCGTGAATAATGTATAAAAAAAGACAAGTGCATAGTTTGTAGGTACAATTTTGCTGGCCATCTGGAAAGATCTTTCATATTAGCCCCTACCACCCAAAATCTTGCTTGCCATGCGCTGACCACAAAAAGCCACAGAAGAGACAAATTAACACAGTTTTTGAATGCCTATAGCCGTTAAATTAGATGACTTCACAGCTTGCTTATCATATAATTTATTTTGTAAGTTACATAGAAAATGCTAAAAATTGTGAATGACACTGGCCTTTTTATTTTAAATAAATAATTGATAGGTGTGAGTCTTACATAAGTTGAGAACTAAACTGTTTTAACCAACTTTAAAAAAAAAAAAAAGAAAAACTGTTTTAATCGTTAAAAAGTTGAAAGTTGCTGAAAGGATTGGACAAAGAATTCCTCAAGTTCCACAGATTATTTGTTGCTTCAAAAGTTCAAATGAAATAGATCAATCATATAATTTATTTACTCACATGGAGGATGCATGCTAAGCTCATTGTTATACTAACTCCCTAACTCATTATATTATTTATTAATTACATAAAAAAACTAAATAATGTAAGAATAGATTGATCAGTGTGAATTTTACGTGTGTCTCACATAGGAGCAATAATGTTTTGCGGTTAGAACTAAACAGTTGCTTCAATTAATTGTTTGAAGTATTTCATTGCTTCAATTAATTGTTTGAAGAATTCCATAGTGCATTCTTCCTTCTTGCCCATTACAAGAGTATGACTTTTTAAGATCTGAAAAGAAAGATGCCATGAGTTACCCTTTAACATAAAGTTGTTGGTGTGAATGATTCATCATAAACCCCACATCCATACTTTTGATGCAAAAACCTTTTGTTATCTTCAAATCATGATTTTACCTAAAATCAAAAAGGAAGAGCATGTGCAGCCTCTTCCCCACCTGTAGTTGTAAAACAATAAAAAGATACTTCACAACATTATTGAAGTTGTATGATAATAATCTATTGAGGACAACTGGATTATAATGTGGATATAATATCTTCAATATAAGTGTCTCATAAAAAGCATTTTTTTTTTTACTATTTAACAAGCTAATACAACAACATAAACTCTAGCATGATTACAACTTACAAATTGACTAATATTCTCAACATGGAATTCAAGAAGACTAAAAGAGATCACAAGTTAGTTTCTTCAGCAGCAAATGACACATTTAACAAGGCCATTTTCATTACACTCCGGACATCTAATGTAGCAAACTTCATCACCGTTCTCACCATCCGCAACGACCTTGCGACTTCCATTGCAGTTGCAGCACACCGAAAACCGTACGTTGGCGCAGCCAGCGCACGGGGAATTGGACGGCGCAGGTGGGATTCCTTCCAAGAGCTTCTTTAGCTTGCCTTGCTCATGAAGTACTCCCACCACTTGATCCGCTCCTCCGATGTACCTTCCCTTGATGAAAAGCCTAGGAGGGATGGCTTTACCATCCAATATCTTCCACAGTTCTTCTCTGAATTCCTGGTGCAACGACACATCCCTCTCGGAAAACGACACCTTGAAACTCTCTAACAAGAACCTTATAGCATTACAATCCTCAAACGTTTTTCTTATGCCTCTCAAGCTTGTTGTGTATAGAACGACCTTATCACTCCCTCCTGGTGGACATTTCTCTTCAAAATCCAACAATGACGAGCATATTTCATCTGGGGTTTCTTGGTTATTCATTGTCGTGTCTTTGAAAGACGACACACTGTCTTTGAACTTCAAGGAGGGTGAAAGAGTCTTCTTGTCATCATGAACAGGACTGAGCTCTGGCTCAAAATCTTCATTGTTAAGATCTTTCAAGTGTTTGGATATCCCAATGTTGTCAACTAGATTCTCCTTCTCGGTATCGTGTTCTCCGCGATTCGATGTCGTTTGAGGACAATTTCTAGTGGGGAACTTTTCTACACTAGGAGTTAACTGAGTAAAGACTAGGCCTTGTTTGAGAGTGCTAATTGCTTGTATGGTCTTCAATTTCTTGAGGAATTTTCCCTTCATTCCTTTCATATTCTCTCAATTGGTTTAGGTATTAGAACTGGATGATTAATTGCATGTGAGAAGTAGGACAGGCCAAAAAAGAATTAGGGGAATGAAAGGTGAGTTTTGGATGAGAATGACTGGTGAGAGAATTAAAAAGACATTGGCTTGGTGAAGAGTCTATTTTGGCTGGAAAGCTGTGTGTTTTAGACCCTTTTTAAAGTTGGGAGTGATCACTACATAAGGTGGGGGCTAGCTTGTCTAATGGGGGGTGATTGCCTAATTGGCACCTCTTTCCATTAGGATTCATTGACCCATTACCCACCACTTTAATCTCTCAATCATGTTTTATGATTACTAGTGTTTTTTGCTTGGTGTCAAATGATCCAACGACTAAGATTTCTCATCATCGTTACCCTCGCTCTCACCATACTTTGACTTGACCTAACTTAATGAACATACACTAAGGGCATAGGTGGTGTTAAGCACCACACACTAATAAAAAAATGGGTCCCACAATATGGATCCACATATGAGACACACATTCTATTAGTTGTAATGCTTAACACTGGTTGTGCCTCCAAGCATTTTTGTAACTTAATTGCTTAATTGACATAATATTGCATGAGGGTGTTTTAACAGGGGAAAAAACTTTATGTCCCATTTCTTTTGATGTGTGAGCAGCCTGATCTTAACCATAGGATGACAAAAAGAAAAACAATATGAGTTGTTGAAATTCTTTCAGGTAACAATTGGGAATTTTTTTCCCTTTTTAACGGTTGAGATCGTTTCTTTTCATCATTTAGTGGCTAAGATTTGAGCTGTATGATACATTCTAAGAAAATAATAGTTTTCGCATATAATAGTACCACATGTTATGGTGAGGGGGAGGGACAACGACCATGAGTTCATCTCAATTGAGCGAAAGCAGCTTTCTTTGTTCCTCACTTTTTATCAATTGGAAGCCTCGGGATAACAACTAAAGGGATAAACTTTTTGCAACGGTTGAGACTTTTGTTTACACAAATGAGATCTTTCACCGTAATTACATCCAGTTATCACGCCCATAATGTTGTTAAACACCAAGTTCAGGACTCAAAAATCTTCCAAATTGCTTACATTTACCATGATGCATCAAAGCAAAGTCCTAGTGCTAGGAGCAGCTGAGGGGTTGTATCTAGTGATTCTAATCTATAGAATGGAGCAAAAAAAAAAAAAAAAAAAAATCTATAGAATGGATCGGTGAAGACCATTTGGATAAGGGCTACAATCCTTTGACTATGATCTTCCTAGGTCTCAACTTTACCATTTATGACCTGAGCCTTATCTTTTCTTTTTCTTTTTTTCTTTATTTATTTATTTTATTTATTTTTTTTTTTGAGAGTACAAACACTGGTGTAATTTTCATAATTAAATGAGGACAGAAAGTTTCTTAAAAATTTACATATGGCAAAAAAATTTTCAAAATCTCATGTGGCGCACGTGCCCCTGTTGATTATCGCCTTTAAGACGAGGAATAATCCAGTTTATTCTTGAAAGAGCTGTGCTAAACTTTTGTTCGTCACGAAGAAAATAGTTGGTACACAAGTAAAATTTCATACAATAAAGGAGTTGAGTTTTAGGATGGTCCGTGGAAAAATTCTCAATAATTCATAAAGACAACGATGACGCATGGAAAACACCAATCTATGCAGCTCTTAACTATCTGCCACAGATGATCCAAATTCAACGGAAAAATCAAAGATCGCGGTTTTCTCGGTCACTTAGCTTCATTTTGAGATTGAAGGAACCCTGCAGGGTGCAACACATTGTGACAAACACAAAAGTTTAGAAAATAAAAACAGAATTACTATACCATAGTTTTTTATTGTTCTTCTAGACAAGGCCTTGGAACATCTAAAGAGTAAATGTAAGGTTCAACTAAGATTCTCAACAAGTGGAGAAAACGACAGGAAGTTTTATGGAAGGCAAAATAACGGTTCTACAGCAAAACCATCACACAAATTATTGAAGAGAAATATGTTTTTAGTTTAAAACCAAGAGCTGCAACTGAGATAGAATGATCAATCCAAACTCAACATAATCAGAGAAAAAAATATAATGATGTGAATAGCGTTAATAATAGTGGTATTAGAGGCTGCAATGGTGATTTAGTAGTATTTTAACAAAAAGATTAAGATTACTAAATGGAATGATGACTTACAGGTGGGGTAAATCCAGGTAAAACTCGAGTGTGAGAAATCATGAAATCGACGGATGAGACAGGACAAGAGGTTTCCTCACAAAGGTCGCGAGTCTCAGAGTGGATGGTGCCGTCCGAAACATCAATCACCAGTTTTCCTCCGGATATTGCTTCACCTGGTTATGTTGGTACATAAAATAAGTCTAGATTCCAAAGAGAGAGATAAAAAAAAAAAAATCGCAAAAAAGGACTGGCTTAAGTCACATTCCTTTGCTCATGCTAATGTCAAATCACTTTTAGAGTTAGTTTTACACAATATTATATGCATGTAAAATCATATATGCACCCATGAAAAAAGCAGTTGGAACATGAATGGACGAATTGTATGATGAAAAAAAACTACATAAAATCTCACGTAGACTCAAGACAGAAGAAAGATAAAAACATAACATAGTAAACAGCACAAGCGAGCCAAGTAATGACACACAACAAAACCTTTCAACGTTGAAATCATTAGTCAGCTTTCTTACTTCCAAGAGAGAATAAATGTACCTGTATATGCAACACAGGATATAAGGACTTTCAACTCCTTGAACCGTTACATCGTAATCAAAGTTCTTATCTACACATTCCCCGAACATATAATCAGCTAATTATGGCTGTGATTTGTACCGTTGAAAAGAAAATGGGATTCATCCCTTCGAAATAAATTCTCGCGACTTACGTAATGATGACTCCTATTATATTACATCCCGTCTACCTATCTGATGGGATCCACCTTACGTGAGTGGTAGGGTTTTATCCGTAGGAATGAATATGAATGCTTTTTTTTTTTTTTTTTGAAAGTCTCCCACAAAAACGGAGGCATTCATTTTTTGGAACCAGTTTCAAAATATCATTAGAAAAGTCCCAACAGTTGTTTTCCCTTTTCTGTAGCCTTTCTCTCTCTTTAGCACTCCCAACGTTTATGTTCTCGCCAAATGTTTCACAAAGGCTTTAAGAGACATATAGAAGAAAAGGAGGAGAAGGAGAAGGAGAAGAAGATAAGAGAGATAAAGACAATTGATTTGAAGAGATTATTATTACTTTAATGATCAAGATTTGATCGGATCACGATTATGCCAGATACACTGCTAATAATTAAAAAGAAGCGAAAGAACACTTCAGAAGACGTCAATACATTTACATATCTGTATTTTATTTATTTGTTTATTTATTTTTGCCAAAGATGTGCTGAAATGAATTAATCATGCACTCGCATTAAACAGTGTGAAAGTTGAGCAGACATTTAGGCAATGGCAATCTTAAAATCCACAGCAAGGAAAGAGCATTGTCTGATAAACCAGATAATATTATCGTCTCAAAGGAAATAATTCAGCTTCTCCTTAAAATAGTTGTGTAGTTGAGACAATAGTTATTGGCTTGGTGAAGAGTCTATTTTGGCTGGGAAGTGGTGTGTTTCAGACCCTTTGTAAAGTTGGGAGTGATAAGCACAAGGTGGGGATAATGGGGGGGTGATTGACTAAATTGGCACCTCTTTCCATTAGGATTCACTGACCCATTACCCACCACCTTAATCTCTCAAATCATGGTTTATGATTACTAGTGATTTTTGCTCGGTGTCAAACGATCCAACGGCTAAGATTCTCCCATCATCATTACCCTTGCTCTCACCATCCTTTGACATGATCGCCTAACTTAATGAATAATACTAGGGCACTAATAGTGCTAAACACTAAGAGAATCCCACAATATGGGAGACCTATCTTCTATTAATTATACTATCAATTAACCCAGTGGCGGTGCACCGAGTATTTTTCTAAGCTAATTGGTTAGTTGGCATAATATTGCATGAGAGTGTTTTCTTGTATTTTTTGTCATGTGCCGCTGGCCTAAACTCAGGTGTCGGGTGATGAAAAGAAAATGATATGAGTTGTTGAAATTCTTTCAGGTAATAGCTAACAACTCATTTTAAACGGTTGACTGTTGAGACTGTTTTGTTTTTTTTGTTTTTTTGTTTTTGCTTTTTAATATCATTTAGTGCTTTTTTGTTTTGCTTTTTGTTTTATTTTTTTTAATATCATTTAGTGCTTAAGATTTGAGCTGTATCATACATTCTAAGAATATCAGATGTACTGTAATTTTCACGTGTAATAGGACCACATAATATTATGGTGAGGGAGAGAAAAGGACCATGAGGTCATTGCAATTGAGCAAAAGCAGCTTTCTTTGTTCCTCACTTTTTATCAATTGGAAGCCTCGGGATAACAATCCTCACTTTTTTTTTTTGGTTGGTTTAAAAACATCTTCAGGACTCACAAATCTTCCAAATAGCTTTGTATTTACCATGTTGCATCACAACAAAGTACCAAGAGGAAGTAGCACTTAAGGGGTTGTATCTAAGTATTCTAATCTATTGGATGGATTTGGTGTATACAATTGGTGGGGATAATATGATAGCTCTCATTAGAATATTTATCTATTACGAAGTGAAAGTACACAATTTTTTTTTTCGAGACACAAATATAATTTTCATAGCGAGTTTTTCTAGTATGACCTGCCTACTAATAGAGTCAGTTTTTGACTATTAAATATAATTAAAATTACATCATATTGAAAAAATATATAAAATAAATAGTTTCTGATACAAATTTAACGGCTAAAACTCCTATTTTCATAATCAAGTAAGACCATACTTAAAATTTCTTTAAAATTTAAATGCGAAGAAAAACTTTTCAAATCTCACGCGACCATGTGCCTCTATTGAGATCAACATGGCTCCACCATATGCGGGACCTTGTGTGGAAATTGAACTTTTGAGGGACTTAATAAGTTTGCATCTTAAAAATGTCAATTGTTAAGTCGAGTGACTCTATCTCTTTACTTGTTAGTATCTATTGTTATATTTAAACGATACGAGACTCGAGTATATTGCTCTTAAATATGTGTAGAAACGCGAAAAAGGACGTGTATAGGCCAAGTAGAAAATCTTAATTGAGAAACATTGTCTATCATCCCTTCTGTTTTGTTCGTTTGAGTTGAAAATTTAAGTTAAAAATTGAATTCATATAAAATAAAATATTGTAACAGAAAGGGTTAAATTTAAAATTTTGAGATAAAAAACACTGTAACAAATATTTAAATTGTGATTTAAATTAGCGAAATGAACATGATATATATATTCTGCAATCAAAGATTATCACCTTCAGGACAAGGTGCAATCCAGTTTATTTTTGAAAAAGCTATGTTTTGGTACAACAGTATAAATGGCAATTCTTATAATAATTCATGAAAACAGTAGTGATGCTTCTGTGCTGCTCTAACTATTTGCCACAGATGATCCAACTCCAAGGCGAAACTTAAAGCCAATGCATGTCAGTACTCGAGACTCTTCGTCCATTAGGCTCATTGTAAGAGTGAGAGAACCCTGCACGGTGCTAACACATTTGTTAGAATGAAACACAACAATATTAAAATAAAAATAAAATTTTTAGACAGTTTTCAATGCAAATGTCAATGCCAATTAATACTATATTTACCACTAAAATTTAAAAATAACATATTTAACTTTGAAACTCGTAGAAGTAGACTTTTAGTATTAAAATAATATAATAAAACACATAGTGTTGCAATGAATATGATAATAAAAATCAATACATCAATCGAAAACAATGTAATGTCAAATTTAATATTTATTAAACGGTGGCAAAATTTTCATTTAAGTATAACATTTTCAAGATTGAGCATATAAAAAATTACATTGCATTGGAAATTAATTTTTTCATCAAATACTAATATTTAGCATTGCAACGTCAATTTAATATTACATTGGAGATACTCTAATATCGTGAAAAATTGTCTTCTAGATAACTGTCTCTAAATAACTATTGATTTTAAGTCAACTTATGTCATGAATTGTCATTTTTGTGTCACCTTACCCTTTGATAATTTAAAAAATAAGAAGATATATTGACACAAAATCAATAATTTATGGGGCATTTATTTATGAAATAACATAAATTTAGTGGATGTTTTGAACCACTTTTTTATATTTCAGGGATGAAGTGAGCCCCTTTCAAAATTTAAAGACACATTGAAACAAGGGACAAGAATGATAGCACATTTATGAAATTAATGCTATTTTCCTCTCAAAGTAATGCACTTAAAATTATACCAAGTGCAATGATGACTTACGTGTAGGGTAAATGGAGGCAAAACTCGAGATTGAGAAATCACGAAATCACCCGCTGGAACAGGACAATTGGTCTCCTCACAAAGGTCATGAGTCTCAGAGTGGATGCGGAATCCAAGAATTGAAACATCCATCACCATTTTTCCTCCAGAGATTTCTGCACCTGTTATGTAATTAGCACATAAATAGGTCTTAGAGTCATCAAAAGAAATTAAAACAAAGGAATAAGGGGAAAAAAAAAAAAAACTCACATTCCTTTGCTCCTCAAGCTAATGTCAAACCACTATAGAGTGGGAAAAGAAAAATAAAATAAAGGTAGTATTTTATTTATTATTTAATGCGGACATGGTTATATATATATATATATATATATATTATATTATGAAAAAAAAACATACTTTAGTTATTAAGGGAGACATATAACTTTTCTTGTAAACATTAGCAAAATTTTGAAAATAAAAATCTAAATTTTAAAAATTGAGTAGGGGTACGTGGCCTCACTCATATGTGCACCAAAAAAAAAAAAAAAAGAACAAACAAAAAGAAATATTGCATGATGTATAACAAAAACGAAATCAAATTTCTTGCAGACAAGAACGACAAGCATAAGGTATATAGTAACAAAAATCTTTCAATGTTGTTGAAATCATTAGTCAGCGCTTCTTCGTTTAAAGAGAATATACCTGTATTCGCATTGATTGTGAAGGTCACTGGCTTGCCTCTTTCGACAGGATAAGGACTTATTTCAATTCCTTCAACCTTGACGTCATAAACAGCGCTCGTATCTACACATTCCCAAAACATATGATCAGTTTATATATGTATGTCTCACTCCAATTCTACTATTAACCAATTATCAATATACCACCGAGTGTGGTATCAACGGTAATGGAATACTGTAGTGGGTTTGCGGTCTAATACTTGATTTAAAGTACGTGCAACTACTCCCTCGCGTATTGTTTATAAAAATTATTGTTGGCCCACCTCTTAAATTTTTGAGATAAATTGGTAAACTAACATAGTATTAAAAGGGGAGGTCCTGAGTTCAAACCTCAATAATTGCACTGTTTATTCCCATTTAAATTGTCATCATGTGTTGGGTCTTTAATATATCTGTAAGTATTGTCCGTTGTCCCCACGTGAGGGGGAGTGTTAAAATATAAAAATTATTGTTGACCTACCTCCTAACAACTTAAGTTTTTAGGATGAATTAGTAAATTAACACATATCTTTACGGTTAGTACGGTTAGTACATTAGGTGCGTTAGGGGTGACACGTTTCTTGTGAGCCTTGTAGGAACATTTCTATCAACACCTAGGGACCCGGCCTTTTGGTAACACTCCGGGGAAGTATGCTAACGCTGATAGCTGGGAAGACTTCTATATTACGTTGAAAAAAATCAAGTATTTATACAATCTTCTATACTTGCCAAATATTTCGATTCATATGAAGATGGCGCTTATTTATTTATCTTTAATTCAGAAGGAAATTTTCCATTTCCATGGAAATAGACTCGTCGAAGCAAGGCGATAGATCAGAAAATCAAAGTAAGCAAAAACATTTCCGATGACAACAACCAAACAATCAAACAGAAATCTCAAGAAGTTTAAAAGGTTTAGTAGGAGTTTACCGCAGTAATGAAATTTCGTGGCTCGAGCTAGAGGTACAATCAGACACAATAGAGACGCAAGAACGACAACGATGAGCTTCTTCTCCGCCATCCCCACCAGGTTTTTAGAAAGTTTAGCAAATTGGTTTCTGATCGCAAAGGTTTTGATCAGACAGAGAGAAATAAGAAAGATGAGGGCGACACATTTGAAGACATGATCACTATGAGTCTATGACTTTAATCAATATTTGAAATGTCAAATACACTTCCAATAATTACAAAGAAGAAGTCATGAATTGCGTATTGGAAATACGTATAGATTGTTGTTGTCGTTGTTGGATCTCACATTACGCACGTGGAAGTTAAGCAGACATGTTTAGGCAATCGCATTCTTAATTAATTCAACTTCTTCTTAAAATGTCAAGCTTAACTTTTTGTCGTCTCAGGAAAAAGTAGTTAGTACTCTTACTTTTATGTGCTTGAGTAGTGCTGGAACTTCGGGTCGGCAGGCCGCCTGAAGCCCGAATTTTTTCGGGCTCGGGCGGGCCGGCCCAATTCCCGCCCGTCCAAGCAAGAAATTCGGGTTCGGGCTCGGGCAGCCCGGATTTGACATGTCCCCCCTTGCCCGCCGCCGTCTAACCACCGTATACCGCCGTCCGCCGGGATTTTTTTGCATTTTTCCGACCAAGCCCGAACTGCCCGACCCGAAAATTGGGTGTGCCCGAATTGCCCGACCCGAAGCCCGAATTTTTGAATTTTGCCCGAAATTTTCCCGCCTGCCCGACTTGCCCGACCCGCCCGAGGTGCCCGAATTACCCGAATACCCGAAAACGGCTAGTTTTTTTGAATTTTTACCCGAATTCGGCCCGAAAACCCGAGTTGCCCGAACTGCCCGAAAACGGCTAGTTTTTTTAATTTTGCCCGAAAACCCGAGCTACCCGAGTTTGCCCGACTGCCCGAACCCGAATTTCA
>NW_010365805.1:185772-186865 GCF_000414095.1 Morus notabilis
CTGCGTCTGCGTCGGCAAGTGTTGCAACCTCCAGGAGAAAATGCAAGCGTACCTCGACAGTTTGGGATCACTTCGACATAATTGACGAGGTGGATAATGAAGGTAACACTAAACATATAGCTCAGTGTAAATATTGTTTATCTAAATTACAAGGTGATACTATTCACGGCACCACACACTTGAGATGACACTCTGAAAAGTGTCTTCAAAAGCTTAGCCAATCTAGCGGACCCGAACTCCGCCAAACACAATTATCTTTTGATCGCGCAACCGGTGGTCTAACTACTTGGAAATACGATCCGCAAGAAGATCATATGGAAGTTGTGCGAATGATAGCTGCTTTAGATCAACCATTTAGTTTTGTAGAGCATCCTAATTGGCAACGATATATTAAGGTTGTACACAATCCTAATGCACAGTTCACTTCAAAAACTACTCTTAGGAAAGATTTATTAAAATTATTTAAAAAAGAAAAAGATGCATTAATAAACCTTTTACACTCGACTAGCGGGTGCGTTGCGTTAACGGCAGATATTTGGTCTGCCATTGCCAATAAAGATTATTTAGCTGTAACCGGACATTACTTTAAAGGATTTGATTTAGATAAGAGAATATTAGGTTTTAAATGTGTTCTAGGATCACATAGCGCAGATTTAATATATAACACAATTTTAAATGTAATTGATGAATTTAGATTAAGAGATAAAGTAATGGCTATAACATTAGATAATGCTAGTGCCAATACAAAAGCAATTGAATTTTTTGAAAATGATTTAAGTCTATTCGGTGACGGTACTATTTTCCACCAACGTTGTGCATGTCATGTAATCAATTTAATAGTTAAATCCGGTTTAAAAGAAATAGGTAATCACATTAAAAGAATTAGAGATAGTCTTGCATGGATTCAAGGTAGTAACCAAAGACAAGAAGATTGGTTTAGGTTCTTACAAGCATTAAATATACCTCCTAGAGCATTAGCGTTAGATATGCCTATAAGATGGAACTCAACTTATATTATGCTTCAACAATGCATCCCTTATAAGAATGCTATAACAAACTATATGTGTACAAAATTAGGAGTAGGACATATAGA